>NW_024522984.1:214020-341516 GCF_017590135.1 Pyrgilauda ruficollis | reverse complement strand
GCGAGCTCGGCCGCCTCTCCACACAGCCATGGCGGCTCCGGCGGCGGGAGGGAGAGAGGAGAGAAGGGGCTTTCCTTTGCAAACTCACATTGAGCAGCCGGTTTCAGTGCTGCTTGGAGGCTGAATGGATTGGTGCAGGAAACCTCAGAGCAGCGGGCTGGAACAGCAGAGGTGGCCATTAAAATGGAGCAAAGACTCTGGAGCTGTCAGAATCTGCAATGTGTCCAGTCGGGCATGGGATGTTGGGAGAGAGGAGAGAAGGGGCTTTCCTCTGCACACCCACAGGAAGGTGCCGATCTCAGCACGC
Source organism: Pyrgilauda ruficollis (assembly GCF_017590135.1). Taxonomy (NCBI): domain Eukaryota; kingdom Metazoa; phylum Chordata; class Aves; order Passeriformes; family Passeridae; genus Pyrgilauda; species Pyrgilauda ruficollis. The sequence goes on along the minus strand of NW_024522984.1, from coordinate 341,209 downwards.
CTCCAGGACTACAGCAGGACCTCGGAGCAGCAGACAGGAACAATAGAGATGGGCACACCCAGAGTAGCAAAGACTCTGGAGCTGCCAGAAGCCAGGAGGTGTGCTGGCGGCCATGAGATGTTGGGATAAATTGCAGCAAAATGCCAAAGCAGCACCAGAAAACAGTAGGGCTGGGCTTGGGCTGGCCTTCAGCACATTGGCCGCTGCAAGCATCTGCTCCACACAGCTGGGAGACTCTGCCTCCAGAACAGGGATAGGGTCAGGGTCCTGGATTTTCCCCTGAGGCACTCAAGCAGTTGCTGAGGGTCCTTCTCAGTGAGGCTGAGTGTTGAAAAGGTCCCAGTTCAGTGGCTGCTCTTACGAGCAAAGACTCATCCACAGCAGAAGCAGCAAAGGGCTGATCTCCGCAGCAGCAGCAAATTCTGCCCTGCAGAGAGAGTGAGGGACGAGCCCAGCCCTCACTCCCCAGCCAAAATCTTGTGGTGTTTCTGCCTTTCTCAAGAGAAAGCCCCACAGCTAAGAGACTGCAGCCAGCTGTACCTCTCCCACCACCGTAGCCACATACTTTGTCTCTCTTAAGTATCCACCCTTCTGGTGTCTGAGGTAACAAATGGGATAAAAATTCCCTAAGAGAAAGAAAAAAAAAAAAAGGAACAAAGCCTAACCCCCTACAGAAATATATGTTTATTTAAAAGCCATTTATGACAATGTCAGAGATGTGCTGATACACAAACTTGTGCAAAACCTTGGAAAACAGCCCCACCAAATTCAGACATTAATATCATACAAAGTTTCCTGCACTGTAAATGCCATCTTTGTAAAGGAAATCTCCTCCTGAGCCTGAGTTGGTTTGGCTGCTAATAAATTCAGATGGAGAAAAGGCACAGAGATGCAAAGGGAAATACTGGCAAGATAGCACTTTTTGGATACAGCAAAAGAAGCGATGAGGGAGAAGATGCAAAACCTGACATTTTGAGCGTGCATTTGAGGAGGCTGTTACGGGGAGGAAAATTTGCTATGTCTAAACTTTTTACATTCATATTTGTAACCAATCCCAGGAACAAACTGGATGTTAATTCTAAGCATCCTCTAACAGCGAACACAAGCACAAATGTGCTTATTCTTAGCCCCAAAAGGCCACTGGTAGCTTCACCATGAAGATCTTAGGACTCTGCTCAGTCTGTCAGACACAGCATATCGCCAGTCAGACAGCCACCTTTCCCACCCATGGTATGTTTTTCCCACAGTATCTTCCTGTTGTCCCAGACATGAAGCTGGGTGAAGAGCTTCAGGCCAAAATCCTGTCCCCCTCCTTCTCCAATACTGGAGCAGTGCTAGAGGTATCATTCTGTCTTAGATCTAATACTCACATCTACTGCTTCACTGCAGCCCTGCAGCTGCCTCATCTGAGATCCAGCTCAAGCAAGATCCAGTTTACTCAGCTTTACCGGATGAGCTGGAGTATAGTATTCAGAGAAGCACAGATGTAAATACAAACCAACAGTATGGCAAAGGGTTTGGGAGTCCAAAATATATACATCCTTTAGGTATGATAAAACCATCTTTTTAATGAAAGTGGATGTACTCTGCCTGGATATGAGGCAAAGAACCTACAAAAAGCACATTGCTATGGGAAGGTTTTCATGTGAGAGACAAGGTATATGTTATGTTGGCCCCACAGTCTTCTTTTCAAGAGCCTCAAACCATAAAATTCCTTCTAGAACAAGCAAAACCCAAAGTCCCAAAAAGCTGACATTTTGAAGCCAAGGAGAATGCAGGAGCAGACTGTAGAGGGTCTGGGCAAATACAAAAAGATATGTTCAGCTTCTACCCAAAGAGATAGAAATCCCAAACCTGTACTTGAAAAGCTAAAGTAGATATGGGCAGCCTAAGCATGCTGGTACTTTATGGAAATTTCACTTCTGGTCGTGAGAGATGCAGGGAGCATGAGAACAGAGCTCTCCCATAACAGAGGTCTGGTCCCTTTCCTGAAAGTCACACTGGCACATCATTAGACCACCAAATTGCTGCGGTACAAAGGAACATAAAATCAGCAAAGCTATGCTGTAAGCAGGTTTGAGACAAAATTATGATCACTTCAAAAAGGAAAAAAATTTCAGACTATATTCCTGAAACTATGCCATGGAAAGGAACCACTTTTTATAGGTTTAGGATTTTCCACATAAAAGTAAGGCAGTTTTCAAAGATACCCAAATACACAACCTCATGCTTTTTGCTACAATAGGAAATACAATAGGGCAATAGGAAGATACAGCAGTGAATGAAATTGCAGCAGCATTCTGTCACCCTGAACCACCCAAGAGAGGAGAGCAAGGACCTTCTGTGAAAAATGTGTCAGTACATAAACCAGTTCATAGAAGACACATCCAGCAAATGCAAACATAGGAGGGTGTGTTTCCTCATGTGCAGCACAAAAATCTATATCCACTAATAAGCACTAAAGCAGATGAGAAGACATGGTCTCGGAGTTAGAGGTCTGATTGTCCCAGAAACTCTCCACTCTTCCCATGGCCTTCCAAGCTTCATTTAAACCATATATTTTCCTAGAGCCCTGAGTGCTCAATGGTCTGGAAAATTGAACAGTAAAAAAGATAGCTGCTGATGTCTACTTGTACAAAAATGAATAAAGCTTCTATTGGCTGCAGTGTTTCCACTTCCCTAATGCTGCTTAGGATTTGTGGAAAGATCAGTCCTTGGTGAAATGTGAACTTGGCTAAACAAGTACGTACAGGCCCATTTAGAAAAGCTTTTGTCTAGCTGCATTTCCTTTGTTTAAGCTCAGGAAGAACTGCAAGCCCCAAATCTGCCAATACATCTCTAATATTTGCAGAATTACCTTTTTTTATTAGCAAAAAAATACAGATAGTCAGAAAGAGATTTTGTGAGCTCAGAATAAAAATAGTAGTGAGCATTTATTCATCTGTAAGTCTACTTGGATAGTTTTTCATTGATTTTACTGGGGGTCTTCCAGCTCTATCAGCTTGAAAAGCTTTTAACAAAGAAAGGTACTGCTTTGTCAAATTAGGTGCTTCCAAGGTTTCAAAGCAGGAAGCTCCCTTTAACTTTTGTGTCAAGCCAGTAAATAAAAGGGATCAAGAAGGGCAGAATTCTACGCTTAGAAGTCTAGATCTGTATAAGCACATGTCCTCAGGGAGTGCAGGCTCTTCTTGTGTTGCCTTTTTCCCTACCTGGAAATGAAACTCAACATAATTTTAGTAAGGAGGTAATATAAGAGCAGATCTTTATTTGAAGGCCTTCAGGGTCAGTTATGGAAAGATGTCCACAAAAGTCCACCCCCTCCAGGGATGAATACATTTTTATAGGTTTTAGGAAAATAGCATAATTAATAAGAAGCACCAATTAGAAGGACAAGTGGTGGTGCAATTCTCCCCCAGATCAAGCCCCTTCTCTAGAGTCCCCCTCTCAGCACCAGTTGTACTTTGTCCATGAGAATGTATCTCGGAGTATTATTCTCAGCCTTGGTTCCCAGCAAGAACCAAGACAGCACTGAGGCCTTTTACCCCCCAGGGCTTTCAGTTCTGGAATTTGTTTTGTCTCTCTGCTTAAGGAAAGGCTATGGAAAAGTACTGGGAAAACTAGCTACTAATACAAAAGCCTACAGAGCTACAAATATGTGTGAGAAGAATACAGAGAACATATAAAAGAAAAAAAAAGACAAAAACCAAACAGCATCACTTCTTCTCACACTTGTAATGGCCAGACAACCACATGGAGAGCAGGACGCATGTATGTGGCAGGTCTGCCACATACACACAGAACTGTGTCCTGGTCTCCTAGGTATGCAGCACCACCCCAGATTAGTGTAGGGAGAGAAGTGACTTAGAAGATGGAAAATCCTACAGAATTAGGTAGCATGCTGCTGGAACCTTACCCCCTTCTGCATTAAACTTAATACTTTTCTAGAGAGCTACACCTAAGCATTAATTTAATTTGTCCTATAAAACATTCAAGAAGTCCTTTGGTTGACGGATTCATATGTAGAATGCAAACTCCTCCTCTGATGTAGCAGAAATCATAAATCAGTTGGTAAGAGAAAAACTGGGGGAGATGGGTAAATGTGCCGAAAATCTGTCCTGAGCAGATACTTAGCAGATGAGAAATTTCACCCACACAACAGCAGCACTGACTACTCTCACCTATCAAAGTAGTATCCACAGCCTTCTGGAGTATTAAGGCATGCATGTTCCTGCTGGCAGCTGCTGAGTTCCCTCAGATGGGTCAGTAATCCTCTGCAGGGGGAATCAGCCTTTATATACTGTATAGGCAACTCTTAGTGTCCCAGTTGGATACTTTGGGGTACAGGGCATGTCTTAGATGTCCCATGCACCATACAGTGTAAAAGTAGCTTAGCACAGAGTTTAATAACTAAGCTAAAATCACTTTCAGATCTTAAGAGACTACATCTACTTTTGATTTAATGCAGCTTGGTGTGCCTAATCACAAAATCTATGTCTCACAAAAGAGATCTTGTCATACTAAACAAAGACTTATCCAGTTAGTGTCAATGGAAGTAAACTGTCTGCTTGAAGAAAATCTCTTTAAGCACTCTTCTCTATTACCCATTTCCAAAACTAATTGGAGTGTACTGCAAGTTCAGAGTTCTGAAGCATGGCCACTATGTAAGTGCTGCCATTTCTGGGTAGAAAACCTGAGTGGTTTCAAAGAGAATTGCTTTTAAGAGACTGCCAAATGTCTTGATTTTTGAGAATTGGCATTCAATGCCCAGCCTATTGAAGTCAATGAAAAACATTTTGTTCCTTCTAGTCAGGGCACAATTTCAAATCACTACTTTGTAAGTTTGTCACAGGAAGAGCAACTAAAAGCAAATGAAGCAGGCCAGATCTGGGAAAAAAAAAAACCATCTAAATATAATTACTTGGTGCGGTTTGTTTCAACTTAATTAAAAAAATTCTAAGTGCTCCTTTCAGAATCTATTCTGATCTCTCATCACCACGTGTTGGCTAAGATATATGGGTTTCTTTACTTTAATGGTGTTTTATATAACCAAGTCTGTCTTGTGCTATCTCTAAATTAAGTTCAGACTGACTTCTCAGTGACTATTAGTAAAATAAAAAGCACATAAAAATGACTATCAAATCTAATACATACATAATATTCATTTGTCCTCACAGAGCAAGATAAAATGTACATTAGTAATCATCAGCATCAGTTTCACTTGTATTCCCAGTTTTTCATTTAAAATTTCATCTCATAGTGCAGTCTTTTTATTGTCAGCTAGCCCTAATGTCTGTATTTCAGCATTTGGTTATGGATCAGAAGCACACTTTCAAAACAAGTCTCAGAGTCATTTCCCTTTCATCAAAATTCAGATTTTTAAGAAGTGATATTGTATGTTTCTATTTTGTCCCTACTCATTCACCTGTTTTTCCTTTGCCTCAGGAAGTTCTTCCAGAAACATATCTTTTGCTGTTTCCATTGTAGCTGCTCAGTGGATCCTCTTCACTTGGCATTTGGAGCTCTCATTCTCTGAACAGCCACTCATCACTGCTATAATAATGCCTACTAAAATTTCCTTTCCTGTCCATAAATCCTACATGGAAAGACTGCTCAAGCACAGAATGTGGACCCCCATTCCGTCCTCTTAAGCATATCATAGGGACACAGAGCTCATCTCCTTTCCTAAAATGGCATACATTGAACAGAAGAATTCTTCTTGAAGGGTTAGTTCTACCAAGCCACATAACCAGTGCATATCATGTATAGGTGCAGGTTTTAATACATTTACAGTAATTTTATTCATCAAAGTTTCAATAGAATGGGTCAAATGTTCATTTCAAACAGAAAGAATTAAAAATTTAAAAACAATTATTTTGTTTGACTGATAAGGAGGCTCAGTATACACATTTTCAGATCCCTGTAGAAGCTGTATTCAGCAATCAGAATAAACTATAATACAATAAATAACATCTGATCTAAAGCAAGGACATTTATTGCTTATTGCTGGTAAATGTTTGAATTTGAAGCACAGAGCCAGACTATCTGTTTCAGCCCTGTCATCCAGTATTGTAATTGATGCTGAAAACAGCCAAAAGCAAACCAAAGCTTGTCACCCAGCAAATCTCTGACTCATCAAAGCCATAATGCACACCCTTGGAGAAACCCTCCAGAAACTCTACCAGAAACTTGCTTCTTCACCATATTTTGGCAGACCTCATCCTCCATTTGATAGGCACAATTGCACCTCAACTTCAGGTTTATAATCACAAGCAATCAAAATCTAAATTTAGTGAAGTTGATATGTAAATTTTTAGAGTTTAGAACTTAATATGGTGTGGTGGTTCTCCATCTCACTGACGACCTGGGGGCAGAGCTCTGAGAACATCAAGAGGGTTAAAGCACTTAACAGCCCCAGCGCTCTCACTCAAGAAAAATAACAATTATTTAAAAAACTGAACCACACAAACACCTAGACATTTTCCTCCCTAGTGAAGCGCACAAAGTGGTCCCAACTGGTTTAGCTCTGGGTGATGATGAGTTGGTGATGAAGTAGACCAGACTAAACCTTCTGATTTTCAACATGTGGTGGGACAGGACTGACAGCCCTCTGAAACTGCAGACCTTTTACCTCCCGGTGTCAACTTCTGCATCTCCTTACCAACAAGGCTATTGCAGAGGATCATTAACGGGACATCACGCCATGATCAATATGATCAAGTGAAGCCGATTTATTGCAAAAAGCAAGCTATACTTATACTGTTTTCTATTGTTCACGCCTCCAGCTAATACATGATTGGTTAAGTCCTTCTTACGTATGCATTTTAATATATCAGTTAATTTTAGTTAATCTTCCTTCTTCAGGCATCTCGCTGCGGTTTTCTTGTCTGCCTTTGCATCCTGAACTGTCTGCTTTCAAACTGTCTTTTCCTTTCGTGTCCTTCAAGGGCATGGTGACCTTACTCAGTTTGTATGAAGGCTGGATTGTGCATATGCTGTACGTGTCCATTGTCCTGCAAAAAACTCTCAACACAAGGCCATCCTTAAAAGAGGCTTTGACCACCCTGATCTACCTGGGGCATCAAGTCTACTTTGAGCAAGAGGCTGGACAAGATAATTTTTAGAGATCTCTTCCAACCTCTTCACCCTTCCCATTTTCACAGGTTTTTCTTAGACAGACTTTACAGAATAACAGTGCTTCAACAACAACTATACTCATTTACCTCTTCACCTCAGGCACTAGTTTTAATTCTGAAAAACTAGAATTAAAAAAATACTTTTTTCAGTCTTTAGACAGAGATAATGGTGTAAGTCCCCAGCCCAGCAACCTTCAGGATTACATTTCAAAATACAATATCACTTTGAGAAGAACTGATTAGTGTACAAAAAGGAAGAATAACAGCAAAAAGCAGTACTCAGGCAATTAAAGCCATTGTTTAGAGTCAGAAGAAATTAATGCCAAGTGAACATTTCACTGAGGCAGGTCACAGATATTTCAGGAAGTGTGGCAAAAAGGTGCTGTGTTGATTTCTCAGCTATAACTAATATGTCTGAAGTGTTCTGTGAGACTAAAAAGAGTGCTAGAACTTGTTTTGCTCCAATAATGCTATTGCAAACAAGTGTGGGGCCAAAGCTCAAATGACCACTCTTTCTAGAACAAAACCTGTTTTCTCTCTCACCATTTTTTTTCCTCTTTATTTATTTGGGGGGTTTTTTGGTCAGAAGACATAGCTGAAGGCTTTCCAAACCACTCCATTCTACTTATCACAGCTTAGATTTCATAAGATCAATTGAAAAAAAAAGTGGAAAAAAACCCACCACCCTGCATGAAGCATGATTCATAAAGCTCTCTTGCTATCTTCCTTTTCTCTGCCCTTCAGAAAGGATTCCACACTATCCACCAGGATTTCATGACTTCTCTGATAACAAAACTGACATATCCTGGGAAAGGGATAATAGTGCTCCACCAGAATTGCTCCATATCATAGTGTAAAGCTCTACCAGTTGTTCATTGTTCCCTTTGAATTATTTGTGATTTGTAAACTAAACCACAAATCTCCACTCCATTACTTTTTTTTTTTTTTTTTGGATTAGACCTTTAATCTGACATCTTCGCAGGTCTGGTACATTCAGATCTGGAGACATCCATCAAGTAAAGACAATATCATTATATCGTTCTGATGCAGGGCATTTATGCATAGGTTTAAACAGTTCATGGTAAAGTCTGTCTTTCAGAGCCCCTAGGTTTTATTTATTTTATATTTTGAGTAGGTGGAAACTGGCTGAAGGAAAAAGTTCATGTAACACTACTGAGGGAGAGCCTTGTGTTACATTTGGTAGAAAGAACACGTAACCTAGCAGTAAAAATATGACTGGAAACACAGAGACTTGAATTATAAACTTCATTTCTCATCTGACTGGGCAAGTCATGTTAAATCCTTGAGTTCCAAGTGAAAACATTTTCTCATTGCTCATCACTGCTCACAGTCCTCCAAGATTACCATAAAAGACATTGTGCAAGCTACAAAGGTCACCCAGTCATGTGTTTTTTCTATAATTACTCTGCTGGCTTAACTTGTGGTAAATACTTACTGATTCTCCTATATGACATAACTGTGGGCATAAAATGTCCTGCACTGCTGTGCCATGTTAACAGTTCTCCACACTCAACCTCTCGCCTTCAAATTTGAGGTGAGTTTGCTTTTCAATTATATAACACACATCAGGTATTCCCTGAAGCACACTTGGGATAAGTACTGCCTTGTTAAGCTTGCTTATTTTCTAAGTAGACTCAATGCATATGTCTTGATTCTGTAGCAAATTGATCTCAGACACAATGAAAGCCATGCAAAGGCAAGAGGAAGAGTTACACACACACCATGAGGCCTCTAATGACTGACATTAAAATGCAGATCTCCATTCCCACTAACCCATGTTCCCCTAATTTCTCTAGCTGATGAAGAAAACCTGAGTTGCCGGTGAGAGCCCTGGTGAAGGGTCTGGAACACAAGTCTGATGAGAAGCAGCTGAGAAAACTGACGTTGTTTATTCTGGAAGGAATACTCATGGGGGACCTAATAGCTTTCTACACCTACTAAAAGGAGATCATAGCTAGGTGGAGGTCACTCTCTTCTGCCGGATAACAAGCAATAGGACAAAAGGAAATGGCCACAACTTGTGCCAGGGAAGGTTTAGATTGGCTGTTAGGGAAAATTTCTTCACCAAAAGGTGTTCAAGCATTGGAACAGGCTGCTCAATGAAGTGGTGGAATCACACCATCCCCACCAGTGTTCAAAAAACGTGTAGATGTGGCACTTAGAGACACGGATTAAAGGTGGGCCTTGCAGTGCTGAATTAATGGTTGCACTCAATGATTTTAGAGGTCTCTTCCTACCTAAATGATTCTCTGATTCTACTGAGCTATAAATCAACAATATTTAATACCTTCATTAATGACATAGATGAAAGGACCAAGTGCACCCTCAGCACATTTGCAGATGACACCAAGTTGAGTGCTGCTGTTGACACATCTGAAGGAGAGGATGTCATCTACAGGGATTTGGACAAGCTCCAGGAAATGGGCCCATGGTAATCTCATGAGGTTTAACAAGACCAAGTGCAAGATGCTGCACCGGGGTCATGGCAGCCTCTGATGTCAATCCAGGCTAGAGGATGAACAGATGGAGAACAGCCCTGCCCAAGAGGACTTGGGGGTGCTGGTGGAGGAGGGGCTGGACATGCCCTGGCCATGAGCACTCACAGCCCAGAGAGCCAAACATGTCCTGGGCTGCATCCAGAGCACTGGGTCACTGCCTGCAGGCAAGGGAGGAAGGGAGGGGATTCTGCCCCTCTGCTCTGGTAAGACCCCACCTGCAGTGCTGCATCCAGCTCGGGGGTCCCAGCACAGGAAGGACATGGACCTGTTGGAGTGACTCCAGAGGAGGCCACCAAGTTAATTAGAGGGATGGAGCACCTCTCCTTTGAGGAAAGGGAAGAGAACTGTGTTTGTTCAGCCTGGGAAAAAAAAAAAAAAGAGTAGTGTGGCCTGGTTGCAGCCTTCAGGTGTGTGAAGGGAGCCTACAAGATGAAGAGAGACTGTTTACAGTAGCATGTAGTGACAGGACAAAGGGAATAGACTTCAAACTGAAAGGGAGTAGGTTTAGGTTACATAGCAGATTTTTGATTAGATAAAGATCTTTGCTATGGGAGAGGTGAAGGACAGACACAGATCGCCCAGAGAAGCTGTGGATGCTCTATTCCTGGAAGTGTTCAAAGCCAGGCTGGATGGAGCTCTGAGCAAGCTGGTCCACTGAAAGGTGTCCCTGCTGACAGCAAGGAGTTGGAAGTAGATGATACCAAAGTAGTGACAAATTCTGTTTTCCAAAGACAAGGAAAAGGAAAGTGTAATAAATGTCTATTTTTCTCAGAAATCCTTTTGCTCAATCCTCTCCAGTTTTTCTTGAACATTCATTTATGACTTGGTCAAACACTGAGTGACTTTGCTAAGCTTTACTCATCTGATCACAAAGAAAACTACAGACATTGAAAAATACCTCGATATGTATCTAAGCTCAGACAAACTATAGGTCTAAATAAAAACATGCAACTACACCTCATCAAAGCCATCTCCTTCATTTTTCTGTAGCTTTTATATTATGTTTTAGGGAGGAAGAAAATGCCACAAGCTGCCATTTCCAATGATGAAAAGGCAAACTGGTTTCAATACATTCAATAATTTAGCAACAAAGTCTCAAATAAAATGAAGAATTTCTACTAGCTCTTATCCCCAGATAGTGCATCTACCAGCTGAATCTGTTTTGCTTAGAAGAAAGAAAGAAAGCTTCTTTTTGTGTTAGCCATTTCTAATTAAAGTTTGAAAAATTAACTTTAATACATAGACTGGGAAGCTGATAAAGGTAATTGGCACTTTAGTCTCACGTGATCACATCATTTACAGCTGATTCATTCCAATTATTACATTCCAATCATTTACAGCTGATTCATTCTCTGGATTTGCACTCTGCTTCAGTAATCCTCTCAGTGTGTCCTACCACGAACAGAGAAGACCAGCACAGGGTCCTAGATTCTAAACTAAAATAAAAATTTAATGACAAACATTTAAACACAACATATTAATATTAAAATCCCTTACCTTTATGTAACTTATGTCCCTACAGAAAGTGTCTTCACAACCCTCTAAACTTTCCTAATCCCCTCCTTCGCACACAAATCTTTCCACTCTCTTTGTCACGTAGACGCTCTAGGACAAAAGCTCTACAATTTTAGTATATCTTTCTTCAAAACTGAGTGAACTAGGTTGGGCAATAAATGTCGTATGAAAACCAAATGAGTTCTACAAAGTGACAGGATAACAGTCCTAGACTTACAGCCCACTTTGTGGAAGCCATCATCTTATTAAACTTTATTACTGCTGCTCACTGGTCAAGGAATTTAAATAACATGTATTAACACAACTTCAGTCAGTTTCATCTTAGGCATGTAGGAACATATTTTATATTCTGTGGATTGAAGTTGCAGATCATCTACCACATTACTCTTTGAAGAGCTGGCTGCATTGTCAGACAGCATACAATGACGCAACAAAAGATGAAACTTTGCAGGGATCCAGAGCTACTGCAAACAACAAAAGGAGTTAATTTAACTACTGATTTATCCCTCTCTGCTACCTGTAATTATTTCATCTCCTTACCAGCCTACTCCAGTTAAAATGCTGCTTATTTTTTGCTTTTGAACACATTTTCAGAGGGTAAGGAAAGGACAACATTGGGAAATTACAAGATCCATGAATGTGAATATAGTTCACTTTTATGCAGAGAAATTTAATTTCTCTGCAGAGGTTTATATGCCTTAGGAATTCAGAGACTGGATTTGTTTGGCTTTGTGCAACACTCACCATCTGGCTTCTTGTGTCCTTCCACAGAAAAGTTTACTTTCCTGTCAATTATGTGTATTTGAGATGGTTTTAATCTTTCTTTTGAGATCCTAGAAATGGCTCCACAGAATCTGGCATGTAGCAGCACTTAGAGAACTTTGCTGAGTGAAAATTAGTAATTTATTGTGCTGTGTGCCAGCTGTACTTTTGCCCGTTGGGTCTCTTTTCCTCACTGCAGAGAGGCCGTTGAATAAAAGAGCACAACCATGAAAAAACCCTCTATTCATACAATCTGGGCTGTGTATGGATACCACTGGCATCTCTCTTTCTACTTGGTATTGAAAGGATAAGGTGTCTTCAAAACACAGAGTTGCTAAGGTGTCATTGGCTTTTTAGCCAGTATATCCACAAATACACAAAAAAAATCCCTGAATTTGAAATGATGACAATTTATCCAGTTTGGAGTCCATCCTGTCATAGTGGGAAATTCTTTTCCCCCATATGGCTGTTCATCCACATCAAAATGCAGTTTCCACCCAAAGGGGGTCATTTTCTGTTCTCCTTTTTTCAAGCAAATCTCTCTTCCTACTTTCTCAGTCTTTCCTTGAACACCCTTCCCCACTGCCAATCTTACTCTACTCTTCCTCCAAGTCCACTTGGAAATGGGAAATTTTCCTTTTATTTCATTGCAAAAATAAAAGAAGAAAAGGAAGAAAGAAGATGGAACATTAACAAAAGCAGAGAAGATTGTTAGAATTGCAGCTATCTTAGGACAGTTAAGATGTAGAGAAGTCAATGTATCAAACCTACTCGTAGTGGAAGGAAAGCGCAACACTGCCAGATGGGGCAGTGTCCATATTCATGTGTTACGTCCAGCAGATGCAGGTCTCAGTTTTCCTCCACTGCCTTGAAAATTATCCTTTGTCTTCCACTGCAAAATGAAAGACATCTTATGTGGGGGAATAAAAGACCCACAAAACACAAGCAAACAAACAAAATTGAATAAACAACAAAAAAAGTGGCACAGAAATCCTGTAGAATCCTGACACTACCCGAAATTTTTGGAGTATATTGCTCTGTAACTCAGGAGAAGCATTACAATCAGTTGCAGAGAGCTCTCCATTGTCCAGGAGAGAGTGGCAGGAGATGACAAAGCCCTGGCAGAGCCATGTATCTTACAGAAATCTCTAAACAAGCTGTTTAACTGACCTGACAAAAATAATTTTCTGCTTGGACAGTGTAGGTTGCTGTTTCCTTTAGATTTCAGACCTAGGTTTATATACCTTCTGTATAAATAATACTTACTCTGTCTTTATTAGACTGAGGGAAATCTGGCTCTGAACTTCTGTGGGTTCATTTCTTTATTGCACTTTAGAGTTTTGAAAATACATTGTCCCTGTATTTGTTTGGAGAATCCAGGCAGTAAAACAATTCAAGTGCTGTACCCGTGAGTTGAAGATAGCATGTTTGAATAGACACTTCTATTCCCCACATTAAACCCTTCTGGGGGCTGAGGGGTCTCTGTGAGCACATGGACCTCAGACAGCTATTCTGTGTATCAAATTTCTGTATTTAGTGGTGGACTTGGTAGTGTCAGGTTAATGGTCAGGCTTGATCTTTTCCAACCTTAATGATTCTATGATTTTGCTCTGCTACTTAAACGACATCGTGGGAACAGCTTAATCTACTGACTAATGAGCTGTCTACTGAAATGGGAGTAAAAATACAAAAAGTTTAAATTAATCTGTTCTATTTTTCAGTCTAGTTTCCCAGGATTCTTAAGATGGATCTACAAACACAAGAACAACTTTCCAGACACAGCAGTTTGCCTTTCTCAGTTCAGCCAGTTCCCCCACTGTTAATTCCAGCCCGGAATCTGACACTCAAAAGAGAAGTGAGGAAAATTTATCCTCGCATCACCCATGCAGTTAGACTAGAGGATTGTTGTATGACCCTTCCAAATTGAACTATTCTGCTCTATATCTGGATCTGCAGCTAAAATAACAATTTTTTCATATACTACACATCTTGGAAGAATGAATTATAAGGGTCTGTGAACACCTTACTATACATTTCAGCTCAACATAAGGGAGGACTAACAACAACCAAATATGATTTAAAATCTTGGGTCTAGGGTCCCAAAAAGAGTTTCATAATGTCTCTGTCCGGGAACAGAGAACATATATGCCAATAGCTGGGCACTCCAAATGTCTCCTTGTTTCTTTGAGCTCTGTATTTAAGACAGAGTAACATTTAATTTTAACAAAGTCCTTTAATACCTGAACACACCAAATTGAGGAGAGAAGGCAAAAGAGAAGTAAATTAGACTACAAGTACCACTTGAGTTAAGCCTTGATATTTTAAACAATGTCTGATGTTATTTAACCTCCACACACATGTTTACTTTATAAGCAGTTACTTTATAAGCAGTGATCTTTCTACACAGCCACAAGAGAAAAATAATAAAAAGGAACCATATCTGGTTTCCTTTTTTCTTATGCAACATAATGCAACATTCTGAGTGGTTTAGTCTGGTAATATAAAACATGTGAAAAACCTAAAGAAAAGTTACTTTAAATGTTTAAAAAGCTTTTTTTCCATGCTAAATGGCAATGTTCATTTCTATCATAAAATCTGCTTGAGGATTCCTAAGGAACTTCAGGTATATCCTAATAGACAGGTTTGTACTTAAAGACATGTAAGAAGCAGGAACACTGTATCATCTCAGTCTTCTCCAAGACACAGGATTTGTCCCAGAATAGTTCTTAATGGAATGGACTCAAAGTCCACTATGTTATAACTACACAACCTAGTTAGGATACAAGCCTATCTGTCCACTGCATGAATTATCCTTATAATAAAGACTTTGTGAAAATAATAATAAATATAAGCATTTTTGAAAGTACATTGTATGTTTCACAGGTGGGAAAATACCATAACAAAATCATCAGAAGATACATAAATTCTTCCAGATGGAAAGCCTTCTCCATTTTTGCATTGCTCCTCATTCTACAGGGTTCCACATTCAATAAATGGACTCTCAAAGCCCGCTGCAGTCATACCACAAAGTTTTTCTTTAAAAGTTATTTAAAATCTGCTATTAGTTCAAGGTTGGTAATAATGACTTATTATCCTTACATAAACAACATCAGTTACTTCATTCCATATTCAATGAGACACCAAGGAAGCTACAGTCTAGTGGAAATTACTCATATACAGCATAAAGTGATCTATAGTGCACAAAGGACACAAAACCCCTCTGTAGCTCTTCTGGCATCACCTCTGGAACAAGCCAGCAGATGGAATGTGTCAAGGTCTCCTTGCTGAGCCAGTTGCTGCACCACAACTGCAAGTCCTTTAATCAGATTTTGTTCCTATTCTTTCCAGGACTGCTGAGTCATGTCAGCAAGTGTTCAGAAAATGCTAACATGGAGCATTCTGCAGTCAATTTGGTGTTCTCAATTTAACTACCTTTTGTAACCCATGTAGCTTCTTCCAGAATGCAGGGAAAAGGTCTTTAACCACTACCCTTGAAAATAAACTTGTTATGTTTTAAAAACACGTAAGAACCTGTGAGGCTGGGAACAGGCATACAAGCTCTTAATTATTTGGGGCTTGCATACCTTTGAAGATGGACATGAGTCAGTATCTTCTTTATACATTAAGGAACAACGTATAAATGTAGATGTTCTTTATACACATATTGGTTTAAAAGACATATATCTGCCAGGGAAGGCGGGTACCTTCCTGGAATGGAAAGATGACCCCCTCTATCCAAATTACTATAACTTGGAAATTAAAGAGCTTCCAGGCAAAAATATGGGAAAAAGAATACCAGTTCTTTATTAGCATATATATATATATATATGTATATATAAACAGAAAAACAATAAGCAGCAAAAACAATGACAACAACAACCAACAAAAAAACCAAACAAGCAAAAAAACCAACCAAAACCAGACATTTTCCCTCCTGTTGCGCACTTTCCCCTTGGCGCAGCTGGGACAACAGCCAGCAGGAGCGCTGCTGGCTCCCGGTGGGGCAGAGGGGCTGCAGGGACTCCCGTGACTGCAGCGGGTGCTCCAAGGCGAGCCCTGCGCCTCCCCAGGGGTTTATGGCGGCCCTGGGAAGAGAGGGAAAGTGGGGGATTCGGTTTCCCTGGGCTCTCATGTACACGGTGTGGTATCCTGGTGTTACGAATGGATTTAAACACAGAAGAGTAAAGAAACCTCTGTTGAATAAAGTCTCTGTTGAATAAAATGGATTGAACCCAGAAAGACTCAAAATACAAAAATACACCCCAAAACTTGATTAAACTTGATTAAACTTGATTAAAACCATGCAAGGAAGGAAGGAAGTGGCGGAAGGAAGTGGCGGAAGGAAATGGTGGAAGGCAGTGGTGGAAGGAAATGGTGGAAGGAAGTGGTGGAAGGAAGGAAGTGGCAGAAGGAAGGAAGGAAGTGGCAGAAGGAAGTGGTGGAAGGAAGTGGCGGAAGTGGCGGAAGTGGCGGAAGTGACGGAAGGAAGGAAGGAAGGAGCAAAAAAGGGAGACAGAGAGAGTGATGGCAATTAGGTAGAAACATATCACACTTCTGGGTATCCCAGCAACGTCTCATTGTCTCCCTCCATCTGGTCATCTTGGTGGTGTGGGTTGCCCGTGCCCAAAAGTGCAGAATCCAAAGGATTAATATACATTTGGAATGCCCACGCACCTCCCCTGGGGAGGGCAAGTTTGACACCGTCCCTTGCAGCCCTGTGAGTCTGTTTCAGCATGTGCAGTGCTCTGCTGCAGGGTCTGGGGACCCTTTTGGGGGGGCCTTTGATGGGCCATGACATCCCCTCTGCTGTCCTTCACAAGGATGCAGCTTTCCCTGGGGTGAAGGGGCCCTGAGCTGAGGTGGTCTACACAGCAGAGAAGGGGCGTTCACTGCCTCAGACCAAGGGCTTTTTCACTACACACCCAAAGCCTTTCCTCCTCACCCCTTTGGTGTGAGGGTCTGTTCGAGGCTGACAGCAGATAAACCTGTTGCTGTGGTCTCCATCCTGAAGGTGTGAGTTTTAATCCTACTGATAATGTATTCTCTCCCTGCCCAGACCTGAGTCACTTTATCTTATCTTCATCAATTTGAAGTCCAGGGCCTTAGTCAGGAGGCCTGTTCAGGGTGTGGTGGTCTTCCATGCAGCTTTTATTATACAGTTTGCTATACTAGGCAAAAATACTTCATAAAAATGTTTAAGCCATAAACTATAGCATTTCAGTCTCCAACATCTGGTGATGGCTGCTGCTGAGATTCCAGTCAACCAGTAGCTGGGACCCTCTCCAGAAAGGGGGAGGAGGTGGGGGGGCCCAGTTTTTCTCCTGAAACACCCACACAGATGGCAAGGGTCTCCCAGCAATGGCGGGTGCTGAAAAGTCCCAGTCAATCAGCAGCTCCTGCAAGCAGCAGACTTAACAGCAGCCAGCAAGGAGAATACCACAGCAGCACCTGAGCCCCTGGGCAAAAGTCCAGCACCATAAACCACAACCATCTCCCACCATCCAATCAGGGCAAAGAAACTCTCCCCTTCCCAAAACCATTTCAGTCTTATGTCTAGGTACTTGGCCATTCCTTTTGTCTCTTAATTGCTAGAGACATTTTACCTAGAAAGATGCCCCTGTCACTCCACATCTCCTTGACAACAAATAGGAAGAAATTCCTGTGAGAAAACCTAACATCCAACAATACTTTAAGGTGAAGAATAGAAATAAGCATACAAGGGATAGGGAAATTCAGGAAATTTTTAATTAAACGTGACATGTAAAGCAAAACAAAAGAGGTAAAAAAGCCCTATGGCTTTCTCTTTCCAATTCATGTTCTTTATGAACTCCATCTTCAACCTTTTAAGATGGCAATCATTAAAAGACAAAATACTGTAGGAGCAAACCTGTAGTAGCTAGTTAGTGATGGCTGTTTCCTCATCAGGACATATAGAAATGTATACAATACTGCCTGTTTTTATGAAAAGGTACATTACATACTCTTTTAGAGAATCATAAATGTCAATGTCCTAATAATCCTTCACCTTACTTTTTTCTAAGGAATAGTTGCCTGTCTCTGTCATTCTATTTTTCAGTTAACTAGTTAAGAGGAATACTGTTTCTCCTTTTTATACTGCTTAATCCTGAAAAAGTAAGAAAGAAAAAAAAAATCCAGTGTATATTGTGAGAAAACTATTGTGAGAATCTGTCATTTTATGTTTATGCTTTTTTCTTCAGAGGTATGTTCCTTCCCTCTTGACACAGGATGTTATTGATGCTGCATATGCTTCACAGCATCTGAAAGGTCCTGCAGGGTTTAAGTGTTCTTATCAATATATGGTTTTGTTTCTAATCCTTGGAGTTTTTACTACCTCCAGAATAATATTTTTACAAGCAAATGCACATGTTATTGTCTAAATCACAGCAATATCAATGAACAAAAGGATATGCCACTTCTGCCAGGAGGAAGAGCTCAAAACATTTCAGTAAAGTAAAATATCTCATTTTGTTCAAACCAGAAAAAGCCTTTCAATAAATGGAAGGAAGTGGCGGAAGTGGCGGAAGTGGCGGAAGTGGCGGAAGGAAGGAAGGAAGGAGCAAAAAAGGGAGACAGAGAGAGTGATGGCAATTAGGTAGAAACATATCACACTTCTGGGTATCCCAGCAACGTCTCATTGTCTCCCTCCATCTGGTCATCTTGGTGGTGTGGGTTGCCCGTGCCCAAAAGTGTGCAGGGTTTAAGTGTTCTTATCAATATATGGTTTTGTTTCTAATCCTTGGAGTTTTTACTACCTCCAGAATAATATTTTTACAAGCAAATGCACATGTTATTGTCTAAATCACAGCAATATCAATGAACAAAAGGATATGCCACTTCTGCCAGGAGGAAGAGCTCAAAACATTTCAGTAAAGTAAAATATCTCATTTTGTTCAAACCAGAAAAAGCCTTTCAATAAATAGAGACAGGTTTCATTGAAAAAAAAAATGTTCCTGGCACATAGCTTTTAAAATCTTTCAGACATGTTGGTATAAATACAGAGAGCCTGTGGGTTACTCTTCCCTGCATTTTCTATACTGTTCAGACTGTCTGTGCTGGAGCACAGACTTTTTAGCTGCCACTTCTATTTGGATGTAATATGCAGCTGTGAGAATTCCCATGCCATTCTCACTTTTCCCCCTCCTGCCCTGGAACAGGCTTCTTACTCTCAAAGTATCATTAATACCAAGGATAGTGGATAATCTTCTGTCAAGCAGCCTTTGGGAATTAGGTGATACTGGTAAGGACAGGCAGATGCAAAGAACTGCTTGTCTTCCATACTCACTTTGATCTAGGCTGATTCCCCTTAGGCAATTCCAGCTACTGGACCATCTAATTGGAAAATCTCTCCAAATATAAATAGAATAAAATTAAATTGCATAGTATAATGCAATTTAATATACTAGTAGTGACTGGCAGCAAGTTCCGTGCAATTGACAGTCTGTGCTTGCCCCATGAGCAGCTCAATACAGAGGGACATTTCTGGCTGCTTTGACAACGTCTGCCCCATGAGATATGATTCAAGAAGTCCTGCACCAATTGAAAATGCTTGGACCTATAACTCAGGGCATATTCCCTGCAGGGAGTAAGGAAAAACAGTCCCAAAGAACAGGCAAGACACATTAAAAACACTTCATGAAACCAAAGTCTTTTGACTAGATTGTGTTGGTCACATTTACAAGCTGAAGTCTACTGAAAGTAAACAGCAAAACCAAATAATACTGGAAATTAACCTATATTCACTGTAATTGAAAATTTCTGTTTGACATGAAAGTTGCATGGAAAAACTCCTCGTCCATTCCCAGTAAAGGAATGGGTGAGTTTGATTGATTTATTCATTTTCCTTGAATCATTTTAAAAAGTGCTGTAAAACCCTCACTAAGCCAATGCCATTGGTTAACTGTCTATGCAGACTTTCAGAGATAAAATGATTCCAACATCAATCTCTTTTTCTACTTTCTTGCTGCAAAACACAGCAATAAATTGGAGACAGTTCACTGCAAGGCTAAGATGTAATGGTGTAAAACCTTCAATAAAGCTTCAGCACCAAATTTAGCTCCTGTGGTAGCCTACATCACAAGGTCCTCCTGCAATGGCAAGAGATGGTTTTGCTGAACAGTAGCAACAAATCAATTAAAAGTTGCAGTAAATAGCACAGTCCCTTGAAAGCTTTTGCAGTACAAACATGGTAATGCTCAATGTTATATTTAGGAATGAGATATAAATAAATTACAACTGCATTGACAATGCATCAAGCTTTGCTTAGTGAAAAAATGGAACTGTCTAGAAAGTTCCAACACACTGCAATAGAAACCATTTTTTTTTGGTGTAGATCCATGCAACACCAAGATCAGAAGAGCCCCAAAAACAACTAGACCCTTTGTATACAGGTTGTAGTAAACCTAAAAACACACATACCCTTCTTGAGTGTTTTTTCTGTGACAGGAAATTAAGTTGTAGGCTTATCTATTTTAGACTAGCAGCTTCTCTTCAGATCCTATACCAACTACCAAGGATATTCTCCAAGGCCACCATGTTGAACATTATGTCACTTTAAAAGGATTTTAATGGAGAAGCTAATTTGTTATAATTGAGATCTCATACCTGGGCTTCAAAAGCCCTTCTCATCTAATGTCTCTGTATTAAAATTACACTCTGGCATTAACAAGCAGAAAATTAAAAGCAGCAAAATTGGTAGAAAAGCAATTTTGTGGCAGGATCATAAGCCATTAACTTTTTTTTATTTTGCAAGAACCAGAGCTGATACATTTTTGGAGATTTTTCTGACCAAAACTCTATGCAACAGTGACACACTGTTGTAAGGGCATCAGCTTCCTCATCCTAGGAAAATTAGTTAGTCATGCTCAACTTATGCCACTGTAAATTCCCCTGGTACCCATACACATCCTCTTCCTCACAATGGTAGGAATTGTACCTGCTTTTCCCTTTTTTGTTGCTCAGACTCACATTTGGCACCACTTCTCCAGTAACAGACTGCCAGTTTCCCCTTCCCCTGCGAGCTTTGTCCCACAGGTTTTCAAGGCATCTAAAAGGCTCCCACAAAGATCCCAAATCACCCTTCACTTCCAACAAAGGCCTCAAAATTAACCACAGTGAGAAAAATCAGCACAAACAGCACTCATGAGCCTCCAAATGCCAAAACATTCAGTCTGCTTTGAATTTCGTTTCTTATAGAAACAGACACCAAAGCCTTATAAAATAGTAACTGAGCAAAAGTTATTAAATGCTTCAGCTAAGAACATGAGTAGCCCTGTATCCTTTGTATGTTTTAGCATAACGGACACCCAAATTATGTCAAACCTTATGTACTCCATGCAATCATATAATTTCTATACATAATTATTAAATTCATCATGTTACTATGTTGTAATTCCCATTTTATCTAAATTGTATTATGAGACACATTTCTGTGACTCAATACACAATTATACAAGTAAATTTTTCTTTTTTGCATTTCATTCTGGAAATACACTGAGATTCTACAATTCTACAAGGTGGTTTCATGCAACAGACATTTTCACATCTTTCAAGCCTCATATAGTTTAAAGAGATTAGAGTTCTAGAGATAAACCTCTCATAGGCAGTCACAATTCCTATCTTATCATGTTTTAGCATCCTCAAATTCATACCTACCACAAACACACTTTGAAACAAAAGCAATGCCGTTCTTTTTTTCTATACAACAGCTAAAGTGATGCTTAAAAAATATTTTGCTCTGCCCAAAAAGAAATCAAAGTAAATAAGTAGAAATATGTAGGTCTTTCACTCGTATCAGGACTGAATTAGTTAATTTGACAAATTGTTGTGGCAGGACTTTTCACCCCCTGACACAGAAAAACCTTATCTCCCCACCACATATTGCTAAAATCAGACCAGAATGGTTTGTCATGCGATGAATTATCTCAGCTGAGAATCTCTTTAGCCAATAATACACATCCTGATTTGTACAGTAAGAAAAGAAAACCTAAAATTAGTGACTACAGACAGAACCATTTTTACAGCTATAGAAGACCACTATGATTTTCATGAAATCAGAAATCTCTTCTACACTCTGAGTGTGTAGAGAGCTCCCCTCAATAATAAAGATGTTCACATGTAGTTACTTCCCCAGTGGCTGAGAAAAATAAAGGAGATTCTCTGCAAACCTCTATCATTCATTGGTGACATTGACTCCTAATACATACTATTTCTTTGCTAGCTGTTAGATACATCTATAATTCTGCACTGTATCTTTATCTACAAGTAGTGGGGTTTTTTATTTTATTCAGTGTAGTAAGTTTGTTTAAGACTTATGTCTGTTTTTCTTGGTCTATTCAATAAATAATTAATGTTGTAATAGGCCTGATCAGTCATTATTAAGAACTTGCAAGCAAGAGTGGTTTTAGGGTGCTGGCCACCTCCATAAAGCTACTGTCTACTGCCAGAGGCCTGGGCAAAGGCAAAGATTTGTCCAAGCTCCCCCTCTCTGTTCAAAAGAATTGTCACAATTCAGATATAAGCAGAAAAATCTTTAGTGTACAGTAAGAGGAGTTTTGGAGTTTCCAGCTTCCCACTTCTTATTCTGAAACTCCAGAGTCAGCAGAAAATTTCATGCTAAAACTCACATTTTTGATTTTTATAGACAAATGAGGAGCTAGCACAAATGCTATTAGACAAGGTTACTCTTCTTTCCATCCACACTTCCTAAAAAATCCATGATCAATTATATTTTCCATACTATCCTAAAAAGTCAAGATCACAACTCCTTTTGTAGGCTTGTCAATCCAGACAAGTGTACTGTTTGAAGTCTTAAACATATCCCGGTTATCACCATCCCACATCTCTAAAACATGATGTCTATTTTGGTACACTAACAGTTTTAGGACTGCAAGAAATGTGTGATGACTTTGTGATAATATGTCATGTTGACAACTCTCCGTATTTTGAGTCATTTACCTGAGGGTCACACAGTCCACATATCAAGAGTTTGCTCCCAAAATATCCAGGGACTTCAAATACTGACAGTCTCTATTTTTCCCACAACAGACAATTTTGTGAACAACTCTAAATGACATCTGCATTGAAGACAAATATTCAACCATGTATCTATAGACATGTAACATGTATAGACATGTAATTCCTCCTTTCCTTTGTTTTCTTTGATCATCACCATGGCCCATCCAGCATTGATTTGATCTTTTTGAAAATAGTACCTCAGGAAAAAAAAGGCTCCTAGAATCCACCTGTACATTCTGGACTAACCATGTATCTGCTTTTACTTCTGTTTTTCCCCTAGTCAGCTGCTCAGTGTAGTAGTATTTTACTACCTGTTGTTACTCTCAGCAATGCTCAAAACCCATAAGCACCAATTCTGCAGGATGTAAAGCTACTTTAGGCTTCTTATCCCATCAGTATTGTACAAACAGCCAACATTTCAGAATTATGTGATGGCCTAGAGGAAAAATTTCCAATTATGATCTTCTTCATTAACACAATTGAGATTGGGTATTGCAAAATTCAGCTTTTGTAGGCAAACTTGACTGCATCTATCACACACCAACTGCATGGCACAGCTGCACAGCACCTGCACAACTGTTTAGACTTGTCAAAGGTATGTGCCTTGCTCCCCCAAGAAAGATTAGAGCTGGAATCCCGTGCTCTTCCTCAGTTAAAGATTTCCTGAACTCCTGGGATTTGCTGTCAAAGATAAAAAGTCAAAGGCAGCTGAAAACAAGAGAAAAAAGGGAAGTACACCTTTTTTTTTAGGAAAACAAAACAAAAAAAAACAAAACAAAACAAAAAAGAATAAAAACAAACAAACAAAAAAAAAACCCAACAACATCAGGACACTTGAATATTTGTTCCAACAAGTAACCATTTGCACATTAGTAATATCACGGTGCAGGTATTGAGCCACACTAAGAATGGGTGTTCAGAGCACATCTTTTCTGACTGTCTTCTGATGGAGATCAATGCAATATACACACACTGCAGAAGTTTAATTGCATCCTTCATTTTGAGAGGTAAATTATCAGTAGCAAACAATTTCTTCATTGACTGCATCTTGTCTTCAATTTTTCGTTTATTAGAAAACAAGGATATTTGCATGTTCCAGCCCCAGAGATCATTGTGCTGCCAAAAAGAAAAACTGTCTATAAACAGCCTAAATCTTAGACTTCTTGGGCTTTTTGCTCAAGTCAAGAGAAACAAGCAAAATAACACTAAACTGCATTATCTGCTGCATGGCATGTAACGTGATGAAAGACTATCACTTCAGAACCTGATTTCTGTCAGCTTTATCTGAACTCTCCTATTATTTGCTTATACACTGGGTTATATGTACAGTGCTTGAGAATGACCTACATTAAAATTATTTAATGTACAAGCATTATTAATAGTATCTGGAGGGAGTTAGTTTTGCTTTAAAAGACCAGTTAAGTGTGTGCTAGACTGTTTGGGGAATTCTGATCTTAATCCAGCAAAGCAGCTTAAGAGATATCTCTCGTATGCTTAAAACCAAATGTTTGCAAAAATATTTTGCCTGGCTGGAGCTTTTAAATAGTTCCACATATGCTTATAGTTAATAATCTGTGGATATTTTCCATTATTGGATTTTTATAAAAGCTGCAGGAGGCTTTTTAGACTTGTCATAGTCAGTTCACAAAAAGTAAGACAGCCCTTACTAGTGGCATTTAAGACTGTTTGGGTCTGGTAACAGCAGATGTATAACAATGGTTCAGCAGAAAAACATAAAGTCCTGGTGTCAACCAGAGTATCCAACTACAGAAGGAGAGCCTCCTGGGTAAGGAGCCCGGTGCTGTCCAGAATTAAAACTTCCAGGGCATTCACTTACTTAGCTGGCGGTCACTGGAGGGATTTATCCCATAACATTTTCTGCAAGTTTGACTTGAAGTGCTACTTACAGGTGTCCTAAAACAGAAGCCCAGACAGAATCACAGAATCGTTAAACTTGGAAAATACCTCTAAGATCATGAAATCCAACCATTAAACCAGCACTGCCAAGTACACTCCTAAACCATAGTTTTAGTGACCCTAAGGGCCATGTCCACACATTTTTTTAACACTTACAGGGCCAGTGATTCTAACACTTCCCACAGGACAAGTAGCACAGGGCCCTGTTTCCCTGAATGAGGGGGAAATGTCTGGGGCAGACAGAGGTTGTATCATCCCACCTATCCAAAACAAATTTTTACTTTTCTCATTTTTAATATATTTCAATTAAATAAGTGTTAAGTTGACTGCTTTTTCTTTGAAAGCAAGACTAATATGTCTCAAATCACCATGTTCAGAGAAGAAGAAATTCACAGTGCCTGTAAATGTACATTCTGCAGCTGGAACTGGAACTCAAACACCTGAAGGAACACCTGGCCTCTACTTAAGTTGATGCAGGATCCAAAGAGATGGGAAGCAAAGGATTTGGGCACAACTTTACAAATTAAGAGTATGCCCAGGAGTCCCCATAATTCCTAGATACCACTTGCTGGCATCCAGGCACCACACCTTTGCTGCAGAAGGGAGCTGAACCTGGTAAAACCAATTACATTGTGCCTGTCACTGCCACGGTATCTCTTCCAGATACACAGAAGTCACCCATTTGCAGTCTGGAGGAACACCCACCTTCTGAATCCCTGCAAGACCTCAAGAAAAGCCTTGAGGTGGTGCTGGGAGCCACCATGTGAAAAACAAAAAGGCAAGATAGTGATGCTGTGGTCACATTAAAACCAGAGGGGAAAGGTGTCCCCATGGCCAGGACAGGGGCATCCAGTCTGCTGGAGGCTTTTGTGTATGCTAAGTTTCTTCCACTGTGTGATCACAGAATCATTTATATATTCTGTTTACTAAAATTCAGGAGACAGAATGGAAAGAAGTCTTATTTCATACCTCCAAAGAGGAGCTCCTATAAGCTAATACTAACATCCTTACATAAGACTGTACAAAACTAGATTTCCTCCAAAATTAGCACATTTGACAAATTATATCGTTTCATTACCTGTACGGCAACCTTAGTGAAGTCAGTGTAAATCAGACTTTCCACTCTTGGGTTTACCTGTAACACTCTACTCCCAGCTCAGGAACTCAGATCCTCTACAAATATCACGGAAGAAAACATACAAGTTCCAACAATTCAATGCATCCCAAGAAAATATTTTTTTGGTCTATAACTTTGATTTCAGGACATTACTTATAACAACTTACAATGAGTGACTAAATTATAGAAAATAATTAACACGTCTACATTCACCTTACACATCTAAGCAAAAATAGTGTTTTCTGGCCACAATATGCAGGGGATGTCCAAATGCAGTAAAAGGGGGGTGTGTCATTCTATACCTCACTCCCCAAAGTTCACTCAAAACCAGAGAGAAGTGCTGAGGTAATGATTTCCCCCTAACATCTCTCAGGTCTGTGGGGCTTGCTTATCACAAGCACAAAAAAACCCCATCCAGTTTAGAGAACCAAGACAGAAGAAGTGCCAGGGTGGAATGGGGGACATATTCCAGAGTAGTATGTTAATTTGCAAGTGTTCTAGCTTACATAAACACTCACAAATTCAAGAAAATAATCACAATAAACATTCTCTGAATTAAAAACTCAACCAAAAACTTTGGATACTTGGGGAAAATCAATTTGACACATAGAGAAGAACTTAAGTTATGTAGTCACACAAACACCTCCGAGGATTTGTTTAACCTTTCAGTTCTCATAGACCTTTTAGCAGAGGTCTAATCTCACATTAATATTAAATCTAACAACTTGTTAGAGGTTGTTTTAAATGTTGTTTTAAAAACAGCTTCTTGGTGTCAACCAGGTAAAGCTGTGCAGCTCTCTAAAAGAAAAGGCACCACAAAAATCAGTCAATTCTGATCTCTCTCTTATTGACATGCGGAGAAAGAAACACTTGCTTACAATAATAGGACTTCCTTTCATGCAGAGATAGTGGAAGCTTTCAGAGGATAAATAATTCATAGTTTCCAACTCTGAGAATAAATTTGTTCTTTTCCTGCTTTACTTTCCTTTAAGATATGACATCTTAGGAAAGCAGGGGAAAGGAGACTACTCTTTGCTTCTAAACATATAAACATGCACACTGTTTCATTCTCCCACTGCAACAAAACCATAAGATCAGTAGACAAGTGCTGAAAACCTTTTCCCACCAGGCAGAGACTCTGCCATCTAAATAGTTTCTCAAAAGATAGAGCCTCACTAGCAGCAAACCACAAAGAAACAGCCAGTGCACAGCTAGAGACGAGGCTCGGAATAATCTCACATGGGAACAACTCCACAGTAAGGCAGCAAATTATTTAAGGTTGATCATATCAGTGACTGGTGAACTATGGTTCTGACTCCATTCTTTTAAGATTTAGCTAAATTCCAAGGGGATGTGGAAATATTATACTTATTGTGTGGTTTCAATAAACAAAGGGGGAAAAAAGCAACCCTATACCAGGATGAATAAAAAAAACCTGCAGCATATTGTATCTGGTAAGCTGGGCTGCATTTATATAGGCCTAAAGCCGCAAAAAACCTCAGCAGAGCAATTGGGTTTCACAGTAACCAGTAACACCAGCAGATTAAGCTTTTGTGCCCAAATCTCAGGGGGGCTATTCTCATGCCTGGAAGTTTATCAGTTCTCAGCCCAAATATATTTGGCAAAGGATCCCAAAATCAGCTTGGAGATGATTCTCATGGCTCCTGTTTGTAGCACAGTGGGAATCACCTTGTATTAGGTTTATTCATAATCCAAAAATGTAGATGCAAACACCCAAAGGCTGCCATCTAGTCAGTTCAAGGCCACATTCATCTCAGAAAAGCATTTTGGAAGGAGGGAATCCCTGGGGATAGTTTATGATCAGGGGCACCAGCGCAAGTATTTCCACCCATCCTGCAGGATTACTCCCTAACCGACATTTGGTACTCTATGTCTGGTCCCAGTTTACACTTAGCAAAGAATGGAGCTCTCAGTACTTCTTTTTAAGAGCTCCCCCAACTTTCTGCAGAGTCATCACTGTCTGCAGCCACAGGACACCCAACACAGACCCCATGCTGTGGATGACAGAGTACTATTTTCCAATGACAATTTTAAACAGCGCATCCCTCTCCAGGAGGCTCAAAGTGCATTAAAATTAATTATTTGATGACCAAAGAGAGAATAACACCATTTCATACTTATAGGGGCATAATGTCAGGGGGGAGTGGATGATAGAATCACCATATAAGTGTTAAGTCATTCATTTGTACCTCAGCACTGTGGATTAATTATTTCCAGCAATACTGACAAGAGAAGCCATGAAAAAGAATTCACTACCAGACTTTTTTGTAAATTACTATTATTGTCAGCACTACTAATCCAGTTAAGAGTCTACTAAAATGATTAAAGAAATGCCAGATAAGGTTTCACAAATACACCTATGACCCAATTTTACACTTGAAGCCAAGCTTCATTGAATAGTGCACTGATAACCATGACACTGCAGCGTTTAAAAACAAGTTGTTATGAAAGAGGAAAAATGCACAAAAAACTATACAAAACCAAAATCAAACTGTTTATTGCAAATATTTTGCGTGGTAGCTGCTATCACGTTGGTGAGGTGATAAAATTTGAGAAAAGAGGAGGAGAGGTCATTTACAGTAACAACACTTACTGCTGTGGACGTCATTTTTTCTGTAAGTTCTGGGAGCAGAGTCAGACCCATTACTGAAATGGTATCAAAAATGCATTTAATGTTTCTCCTTACAGCAAGTGCAGTTCCATAATACAGAAGGTTTGCAAGTTTTCAGGACTCATTTTCACCATTGGTATGCGAAGGAAGAAGAAGAGGTGTTTCTGCTGGTTTTGCTCCCACCAGAGCAGCAAAGGTGAGGGCAGAAAAGGTAAGGGAAGAACTCAGCAACTGAACATTTTAGCTCAGCCCACTGTACATATCACTGATCTGGTAACGTGGCATATTGAAGTTTATGGCATTCAGCATCATACACTTCAATAACCCTTGTGTGTGGTAAATAGAGAGAGAAAAACAAATTCGAATATTCCTTTTAAAATCTTCTCTTCACGTCCTGATCCAAAGAAAACCTCACTATCACATGTAAGGCAAACTTACCTAAAAGAAAAAATTTGGCCTATTTCAATGTCAGCCATAAAGTACTTAAAAATCTGCTACACACCATGCCAGGAGGAAAAAGAACTGGTACAAACAATACTAATCCAGCACCGATTTTTCTGCATCAGCATGGTTATATAAGAAGGAGAAAAGAGGCTGCCAGGGACAGAAAGAGGCTGAGTACCCAGTACATGAGTGTTCCAAGGAGGAGGGAAAAGGAGTGTGGGCTTTGGTCCTCTAAACCAGCAATACAGTTGGTAAAAATCTCATTTTGACAAGTCTGCAGTGCTAGGACTAGAATGCAATGAGCACACAAACTGACTATGTTAAAAGTAAGTCAGGCCATTCTAACCCTACAATATCTATCAAAATGTAAGGGTACTCCCAGGCTAAAAAACAGTGGGTCTTCAATGCCCCACTGGCACAGTCAGACAGCCTAAGCAGCCTATACATATATATATATATACACACTTCTTATCTAGTAGATGTTTTAAACCAATTTTGCACCTGCATTTAATTAAAATCCAAAGGGATTGTTTCATAAAGAAATTCAGTCCTGTTAGTTTTCCTACAAGAAACAAAGTGGTATAACTACCCCTGAGTGCAGACTGCCCAGTGTAGTGCAGACCCTGCAGCCTTGGGCTTCCTTAGCAACCTTCCCACGGCTCTAACATAAGTACTAAAATACAAGGGCACAGGGGAGCAAGTGAACTCTTGGGCTGAAACCAGAAATTTCTCCTTAAAACTCAGCCAGATGACCAAACGAGCCACACTGCTGCACACAGTGCTTTCAAGCACATTTTTTTCCTGGCCAAGTCTTCTCTTCCCACTTTTGCTGGTGTAGCCCTGTTAGAGAACTGCAGCAAGAAGGTCACCGTCAAGAAAGCTACCAGATACAAGCTACAGGACAGACCTCAACAAATTTCATTCACTTTAGAGAAGGGTAGTAAAACAGGAGGACAGTAACACAGTCATACCATACTCTCACCATGTCAAAATGTGCCAGCATATGATGAGCACTGTTACAGGTCTGACCTGAACAGAGAAGTGGAGCAATTAATGAGAAATTAATTTTACCAGATGACTGGAAAGACCTCTCACTTCTCAAAGCAAGCACACTTTTTAGGTCACTGATGCTCAGCTAATTAGAGCCATTTCCTGCTCTTCCAGAATTGTCCACATTAAAGAAAGTGGTTAGAAAAATAAGATTTCATGCATATATTAGTTTCAGTCTCTCAGTGTAAATTTGTCCCACATTTAAATGGCTCTCTAAAAAGCTGGTAAACTGGTAATAAATCTGCAGAGGTCTGTCCTAGATACACTACATAGGCTAACTCACTGGTGCTAAATGCACCAGGGACTTTAGCAGCTCCTGGTGCATTTCCCAAGACTGGATGTCCAACAGCTCAGTTAAGATCCCACACAAAGGGCCACTCTCTATCGCAGCAGTTTCCAGCCAGGCTATGCCCGGTGGGCTGCCGTGGCCAGGATAGCTTAGTGGAGGCTCAGCACAGCGGCTGAATTCCCAAGCAGCTCCCAGCTTCAGGCAGCCAAGCAAGCTTAAGTGATTTCTGGCTCTTAGTGATTATCAGCTCTTTGAGATTTCAGCTCTTTAGCTTGCTGGTGCCGCTGCAGCAGATGCAGGCAGAGAGAGGAGAAGCGCTGTTTAAGAATTCAGAATTAAGAATTCCACAGGAATTCTTTATTGGTGTCTCCCACGAAGGTTCTCACTGACAGCTCTTCTGCCAAACCAGGCACAATTAGGGGTTTATATACCTTACAGGGGTTTTGGAAATTGTCCAATAGTAAGGGTCAGGGGAAAGTGACCTACAGGCTTAGGGAGATAAGCAGGGTCCGAAAGGCGGAAGAGAGGGGCTTCTAAGGCCCAGCCATCGTGACTTGACATTTCCTAGCTCAGCATTCTGACCTCCAAGGAGTCCTTGCAGGCCCTGGGCCTGCTACAACTCTCATTTGTGCAGTGAGTGTGACACATCCTGCGTTCACTGCAGGGTCAGGCACCGAAAACTTGCACTTCCTATAGACTGACATATTCAGCTTCCTCCACAAGTGCCATGTGTGGCGCATTTGGCCTGCTGACACAGTGATTTCTTTGCACATGAACCCAAGGTTTTGCCCACAATTTCTCAAAGGAAAATACAAACACTTTCTGCATAACATATGGGTCTCAGCCCCTTGCCTTTTCCTAACTCCCAGCCCTCTCCAGCTCAGATTGCTCCAGCTCAGCTCACACTGTGAGCTTAGCCATGGTCACTAATGGACATAGCCATGCTTTTACCATCCCTGACAAGATGCTCTCATAGGATAAAAGAATGGTTTGGGTTGGAAGGCACCTTAAACATCTAGTTCCAAGCCCCTTCCATGGGTAAGGACAACTTCCACTAGCCAAGGTTGCTAAAAGCCTTGTTTTCCTGTATTTACATCTTGATATCATAGGACGTCTTCAGTTCCAACAGAAGGAACTTCATCCTTCTTCATCCTTTTTTCTCACTTTTGAGGACTTTATTAATGTAGTTTTGCACATTAGTAAGAAGGGGTGCTTTCTATCAAAAAAGTAAGACATCCTTGGTTGTCATGGATTGACACTGGCACAGTGCCAGTGCCCCTATGAGAGGTGTATTCTCTAAAATGGTTACTGTGAGATGTGACCCGGGAACAGAACAAAGCAGGCTCTAACTTGGGAATGGAGGGAAAAAAACAACACTTTATTAATCTACATAGACACAAAAGGAAGGGGAAAACTACACACTCACAACAATTTACAATAGAACACTTTCGAAACACTCTTCCTCCTCCTCCCCCCAGTCCTCTAATATTCAAATCCCCTCTAACATATTAATACTCAATCTAATACCCTCTTTTCACACAAGCACTCCCCAGTCTATCAGGAGAGAAGAGCTTTTCTCTTCTACTATAGGCTTCTCTAAGAAACACAGTAAAACTTCTGTGCTTCTATGTCACACACAGTAGCTGCTCGAAGAAAAATCTGCTATAGTGACCATCTTTTTTCTATGTCTAGTGCTCTCACCACTGTCCATAGATCTAAACTACTCTTTAAGTTTTTTAAGAATGCTTTTCGCCCAGTTTTAAGATGTGGCTGCCTCCCACTATTTGAGACTCCTGTCTCTCCCATATTCACTCTCCTGAAGCCTGGAGCTCAGGAACAGAGATTCTTCGCTGAAGGCTGAAAGTTCCACTACACCCTCCCCCCAGTCTCTGTTCCTTCGACTTCTCTTCACAGCTTTATCATTCTTAGCGTCTGGCCAGCTGCCTCCCCTAAAGTACAGTCTCTGCATTAACGGAAGAACCTGGCTTCGCCCGTGGCTATATCAGAGAAAAGTCCAGCCTAAAGCCACTCTAATCATCTCCTCCATCTCGAGTGCTCTATTTGCTAGCATTCTTTCACTTACTCAAAACCTTCTTCATCTTTCCCATCCTCCATCCCTTCTCAATTTCTAGCTGAAGAAGATTAGTGTTTTTACAGCTTCTATTGTTCCAACACTAAAAGAGTTAAAAACACAGCCTGTCCTAGCAGCGGCTGGGCACTTTGCCCACCCCTTCTCCTCCCGACCGCTTATCCTTCTCTCCAGGAGAGCTGCCCAAACTATCCCAAAAACTTCTCCACCCCTGCATCTTGCAGCAACTCCAACTTCCCTTTCTCAAGCCGCAAGCCTTTCCCCCTCCCCCACCCAGACACAGCTGGGGGGGGAGAAGATCCAATCCGCTCACCTGCCAGACTCCAAAGAAAAAATCTCTCTAAGAGTGCTCTGCTTTTAACCCCTGTGTGTTCTCAAAAGCGTATCCAAGTCCCCAGTAGCCACACTAAGTGCCAATCTAAAATTTAGCCACTAATTAGTTTGACCATAACTTCCCAAAAACCTTACTTCCAAGTCAAACCATGACATTGGTATATCAGATTCCATCGTCTCAGTTTCAGATTTGATAATGCCCTTGCCCTTGTATTTTGCTCAGGCTTTTTCCAACAGTTCTTCTCTTTTTCTATTACCCACTGATGACTCTCTTCAGCTTGACCCTCTACTACTTTTTAAGGTCTTCCACTTTCCTAAGCAGCTTTTGCCCCGACCTCCAGCACAAATGTCAAAGCAAACTGGCTCCAACAGCACTGGATGTCTGGGTTCCAGCACTGTTTTCTTCCCAGATCTATCCTCACAGGGAAATCCTTTCAAGTTATTATTTCAAGTCTGAAGAAGAAGGTTCTATTCAGGTCAGTCCAACCAACTTTGGTTTCGTGTTTTACTCTGTAAAGGGACTCAGGGTGTAGAAGTGAATGGTGGTTAAACTGTAAACTGTATGTCAACTTCTGTTTGCTGTCTTACCAGACAGTCCATATCTCACACATATTCCTAAACTAGTGAGCCTATTGTCTCTGATTAATATAACTACTCTGCCTTCCTCACTGATAAAGTGAGATGTTTTCCCATGGAAATGACTAGTAGAACAAGTTTTAAGACAACAGGTGTCACTGTTCAGGATGAAAAAATAAACACACATGAATAAGAGATTTCTCAGCAGAGTTCTTGCATCTGGGACTCCGTAAGTTATTTACACACTTTGGGTTTTCTGGATGGGAGTTTAGACTATATCAAAATCCAGCTGAAGCCAGCCTGCCCTGCCAAAGACACTGTGCTGTTTTCAGCTGGTTACTTAACTTTTCCACAATCAAATCAGATCTGGAAAGCAGCTGTTTCCTTGTGTGCTAGGATAGCTAAAGAAGAATCAAAGATGTTCTGAACAGCCTGGAGGGACTTGGAGCCTTTTCCCCAAAACTACACTACATATAATTCTAAAAATATTTAGACCAAAAAAAGTCTAGACCTTTTCTTAGAAACAACCTAAACGACACAATTATTATTTATCTTTGATTTAATCAATTGGATAATGAATAATAAGACTTTCAGCTAAGTTTGATACAATTATAGTCAATTATTGTTTCATTATTCTCAGACCTTTTGTTCTTGTACTGTAAATTATCTGCTCTTAAGTGTCATTAAAAACTAAACTAAAACCTCTATACTCAGCTTTACTAGCTTTATAGAGCTCTTTTAAAGTTTGAATTTAGTTAGCTTGTAGGGTGTACAGATCTAAAGCAGATCTAAAAATAAGCATGTTTCAGAATCTTTCTTCATGTTCAGGCCAATTCTTCAGCCTCGATGAAAACCTTGGATGCATGAGAAACTTGCACTCACTTCTCTCATATATCTTCTTTACAAGGATCTGTAATTAAAGTGGAAGGGAAACAGCTTTCCATGCTTACCTTTGAAACAAGGCATTGCAACATGTAAAGGAGAACAGATGAAAAATCATACCTCCAAGCAAAATTACAAACAAAGCAAGAATTATTTAATGCCTAAGGGTTATTTCAGTTTCCTTCTAAAAGAGGAATTTTGCATTGTGCTTGTGGCATGGATCACTGCACGTGGTCATTAGGTGTTACCACAGGCTCCAGGCTGGTTTCCAAAATACACCTCATCTGGGTGAAAAGTGTGTGGTGCCTGATTTATGAGTTCTAAATCCAGCTGGAACAGAGGGAGCTTGGTTTTGATGATGTTCCTACAAGCAGAAGGCAAGGGTCACTGGCTAACCACTGACATAATTGCAAAAGATACTGTAATGACTTGTTGCACAACGCACAAAACAGGTACCTCATTCACAGCAAGCACAGGAATAGTAAAGGTATGTCCTGCTGACACTCTTTCCTTCAAAGGAATAAATTCCTACATGTTCTCTCTCCCTCCCGATTTGTTACTGCCCCACAGAATTCCCATTCCTGCCAGCATCAGGTTTTCAAACCTATAGCTGTGATCTAAGCAAGTTTTTATTCCATCAACTGAAAGCACAGACGGCAAAAGAGGCCTCAAAGAGTAAATTTTCACCAGAGTACAGGCAGAAGCAGCAAGCTTGTGAAGTCAATTTTCCCCAAAAATTGCAAAACTGGTAATTGTAAAAGAAAATTAAAATTTTTCAAGTTGTAATGTTTTAGTATAAAAATTATTTCTATGGAAATGTTTTCAGAAAGATAGGGGACTAAAGGGAACAAGGGAAAGCAGTGAGAGAATTGCATAAAAGAAATCAGATTATTAAAAAATAGTCTGTTGATAGTTGTACTCTTTTAAATGATGGTTTCCATTATTTTTTCCAAAAACAGCCTTGAATCTCAATAAAACTTTTATGTCATATTTGGACCAGTCTCACTTGACACAAAAGAAAAAAAAGGTCTGAAAAGAAGAGATACTGATCTATTTTGTGTATTGAAACACTGGGATAATAGGATGAAGATAACCTGAGGATTGATGTATACTCAAAATAAATATGTAATATCAACAGTGAATATAAATATATAAGATCCTTACAATGCTTTGAAGATCCTTACATTGCTTTGAGCAATGGTGAAATTCAGTCTTTCCAATATGTAAATTTGAGGTGCTGTGTACACAGATTTACTCAAACCTCTGGAGTTTCCTGCATACATCACAAGTACAGCTAGTTAGTGGCAGCTTGTATAAATGCCTTCCTTCTAATGTCTGACTGCAGATTTTGTAAATTGAATAAGCATTTCAAAGACAACAAAAGGAAGGGTGTTTAATTTTCTCTTAAATAAATATGTGCTGCCTATGAGAGGGACTTTACA
Organism: Pyrgilauda ruficollis; assembly: GCF_017590135.1. Lineage (NCBI taxonomy): Eukaryota > Metazoa > Chordata > Aves > Passeriformes > Passeridae > Pyrgilauda > Pyrgilauda ruficollis. Next base: position 305,475 of record NW_024522984.1, on the reverse strand, counting down.
TAATGCATAGCACAAGGCACATTGCATAAGAAGACATAGCTTTATAGCAATTACTAGAATACAAACAAATTACTTTTTAAAATTAAAAACACAGACAGGCTTACTTTTTCTGAAGCTGGAATTACTTGTCCAAAGCCAGTTTACAAACAATGCAACACAATTGTAACAGCATGGACTTGGTGTACGGGTTTCCAAATAAGCTGTTAATTTTTTTATTGAGATGATTGCATTTTGATTATTAAGTTATTTCCTACAAGACTCAATCAATATTCAAAGTCTAAACATGTTAATTATACAGGAAGATGAAATTGTACATATTTAAATCTGGAGGTTATTTAAAACCTGGGGTTATTTAAACCAGTTGTACCATGTAGTAAAGATTAGTTAGGAAAGGATTTATATGCACAAATTAATTTCTCATATTTACGAAGAAAAAATACTGGGCTGATGATAACTGGTTTTTAATGAAAATAAATAATAAATATAACTGTACACTCTTGAACTACACTGTTGTGAACACCCCAAGTGTGGAGATGCAAGGCTTGACTCCATGTTCAGAAGGCTGGTTTATTATTTTATGATATGTATTATATTAAAGTACTACACTAGAATGATACTAAAAGAATAGAGAGTAAAAGATTGATCAGAAGGTTTGAAAGAACAAGAATAGAATGCATAACAAAATCTTGTGACTCTCAGAGACCGATGCAGCTGCATCTGTGATTGGCTCTTAATTAGAAACAACCAACATGCACCAATCACAGATGCACCTGTTGCATTCCACAGCAGCAGATAGTTATTGTTTACATTTCTTTCCTGAGGCCCTCAGCTCCTCAGGAGGGAAAAATCCTAGCAAAGGATTTTTCATAAAATATCATGGCTACACTAGACAGGAAACTTTTATTCAAAGTAAGGGAAGAGACAGAAGTAGCACTTCAGAGCTCTGGTCGATTTTCATGTATGCCACATCAGGAAAATGTACTAAAGAAGATTTTTCTTGACACTGATTAACTTGCCTTGCACACGCTTAGTTAAATCCTAAACTCTTCCAGGTCCTTTTCACAGTTCTTTCTAACTAATCAGACAACTCCAAATCAAACAATAACTGATCAGTCAATAGATATTTACATGTGCACAGAAATAAAATGGTTGTTAGTTTTTTTAAAAGGTTGTCACAGGAACAATCCAGAGAAGTAGTTCTAAACAAGAAATTTTGCTCGGTCTCTTAAAAAATGCAGATATCATTCAGACACTAAGGGCATGCATTTGCACTAAGTATATGTTAAGATAATCAGGCTATTTTTTCTAAAACAGGATTGGAAATTTTGCTTTTTCTTTTTTTGAAGTAATTATTAATTATTACTTACCACCTGTATCACATTAGTCCCCTCTGTCTGCTCTTACACAGAACTGTTTAAATCAATTCAGAGATAAAGATTTTTCTAAGAATCACAGGAAGAATCTTCTCAAATTCACATGAATTCATGTTCCAAATTCTAATTTTCCACTAGCTTAATCTTAGGGCACTTCCTTTACAGAAGAAGGAATTTCTTAAATCTCATATTCCAGACTACTTTAAAGATCTGACCAAAAAAAAAAAAAAACAAAAAACAAAAAACCAAGAAATCCTCACTTTTCTTTAGTTCCATTTTCCTCAGAAAATGTGGTTCAAATTGTATACTTGTGTTAAATGCCTGCCTGAGCAACTGCTTGCTAGTTGTATGAGCACTGACTGCTCTAGGTGTTCAAGGAGCTGAGCTGCAACTAGGTAAGGAACGTGCCTTGGCTCACTGGAACTGTTCACCTTCAAAGGCTTGTATAAGTTGTGCAGCAAATTTGGGCTGCAGCAACAACAGGGCTCAGATAAAACAATTTCCAAGTGGCAGTAATTTGTCCATAAGGAAAACTGAAAGCAAGGAGCACTCTGTACACACGCAGTGTTATAGTCAGGAAGGAGAAGAGCCAGAGGTAGGTCAAGTGGGAAGAACAGCAATAAATGAATGTAAGAAGCAAAGCAAACAGAACACAATGCTCTTCTGTAGGAAGAGAAAGGGAAGAATTTCATTTTGATAATGTAATAATGAATTTTTTATGCACTCTAAGGCAAATGTTAATGGTGAAACCTCTAAAGGACAATTCAGACCTGCTGAAGAAGCATGAAGAGAAGTGCTGCCTTCTTGTCATCCTCCAAACAATCACACTGGGCTCAGCCTCAGTGACCATTTACAGCAGAATCAGTAATAAGTTAAAAATTGTCATCTTGTCACAATACTGCCAGCACCTCAGGTAATGAAGGTGTAAACAACAGGAGGTCCCTAAATTATACTAATGACAGCATATATGCTCTGCTTTTCAAAGAGGTGATGTTCATTACTGCTGTTGACCTGGGGGTGGACTTGGAAAACACTGAGCACTCACAAACATGAGAAAAGTTGGGCAAGAAGAGAAAAAGAAATTATTTGTGGCTGCCTAAGTTTTATACTAGCTTTGTCATCTGCACAGTTTACGGCAACTTCAGTGGTTTATATATAATACAGAGAAAAATCTAACCTTTTTTATTCCCAAGTACAGAAAAAAATTATAAACAGGGCTCCACTTAATGTAAACAAGAGAATTTGCTCTTTTCCTTCTGTCCATGTGTTTTTTGGAGCGATCTACTCTATTGCCACTTAAATAATAATCAAACATCACCAATTTCCCCTCACCCCAAGAAGCAGAACCAGACAAGTCTGGTGCCAAATTGCTTTGCATCATCTGGCCCTCTCCCCTCTGTTTCCTACAATTTCCATACTCTTTTTAGCTCTCCCCCAACACTTTCATCACACTGAGACCAGTTTGAAGCTGCCTGTGGACTGTCCAGGCTGTAAGTAATCCTTTAACAGTAATGCCTAAAAATATTTACATATAGTACATCACATTCACATACCAGTGTGAACATTGTTTGCTGTTTCTCAACAGAAACATTGTGAACATTGTTTGCTGTTTCAAAACAGAACTAGACAATGTAAACAACATACATGTTCTCAGTGTCAGTGATATTAAATCAGGAATGATTCTTTGAGAAGGACAGAAAGACCAAGAAAAAGAAATCATGTGGTCACAGGACAAAGTTTATCTTCTTTCAAATTAGACTGGAGAGACTTCAGCAAAGTCATATCTCTGACACTCATCATAACTCAAGGTCAGGTTGGATAACCTCCATGGATGGAGCTCTGAGCAGCCTTTGTCTAGTTAAAGACACACCTGCTTATTGCAAGGGGTTGGACTGGTTAACCTTTATATGTCTCCTCCAATGCAAACTATTCTATGATCTGGTTTAAATTGTTCAAAAATCACTTTGGTCATTTTTGACACAGGTAAGTCTAAATCTTAGCAGTAGGACAGCAAGAAAGTCATCAGTAATTTTTGTAATGAGATTTTAAACACTGATCACTCTGATCCTTCTGGTTAGTTCCCAGTGCCCTGTGAGATCTAGAGTTTAACATGCAGCTAATTAAAACACAGTCTTTAAATAGCTTGATAATCAGTTGGAGGAAAGAAAAAGAACACAGCACTTTTTTATTAACAAGCTTAATTCCAGAATCAACCCAATGAAACCATTCACACAGGTCTCATTTTTCATATCCTACACAAAAAAAAAAAATTCTCTGAGGCTTAAAAATGCTTTAGGTATCATATGTTCTTGTAAGAAACCCTGTAAGAAACCTAAGAGCTTATGGAGTCTCTCAAGAAACAAAACAGTGACTCTACTTGTCACACTCCAGCTCGCTGTGACCCTGAGCCCACTCCAGCTAGGGGGAATGTAGTAAAAATAGAGGGACAGGAACAATGGAGTTGCTCAAAGAATAAAGAACTTTAATAGCAAAATAACAAACATAGAAACCACACAATCTGAGGGGCAAGATCCAAAGACAAAGGGGTGTGGCAAGCGTAAAAATACATAGGGGCATTCTGAGGGCAAGGCTTCAATCACAAGTGCAAACTAGGAACATGACTTTATATGTCACAGGTCACAAACCAACTGGGAACAAGAACCAGAAACATGACCTATTATAGAGTAATGCCATTAACATACCAACTCCCATGGCTACACTCTTCTCACCATGACTCTTACCAGTATCCCACTTCCCATGGTCTCAAGTTGATGCCTCCTGTATATACCACCAAGGCTAAACCACTATTCATCCCAGCCGGTTCCATTCCCACATCTACTTTGCTGAGACGCATAGACCTGACTTCAACAAAGGTAGGTATTTTGAAGTATTATTCTATTATTCTCACCAAATTCTCACATCTTCCTCTTTTTCATTCTATTCTACTATTTCTAATTTAATGGAGAAAATTGATCAGTAATTTCAGTCAGGTCCTGCTGTTCTATTCCAATCAATTTTCAGTAGTTATTTTTTCCTACAAGTGCTAGAATATTAGTTTTGTTTTTAAAGGGGGTATGGTATTTAAATACTTTACAACTACTGGTTTGTTTGTGTCAATGAGAAGGAAATATTGTCTGGAAGCTGCAGCTAAATGATGCCTTTTATAAATCTCTCTGGCAAAGAATCTCTCCATAGATTTCAATATGACGTAGAGCTCTAAAGCAAACACTTCTATTGCAAAGAGTTTCAGAGGGACCTGCGATTGCAATATCATGGGCTGAACAGTGGGATTTTAGTTTACCTTCTGCATCATTGAAGCTGGGCTAAAAGAGGAGTTGGCTCAAATTGCTTCAAATAGAAAATAGATCAATTTACTGAAATGCCAAAACCTCTAGATATGCAAAATCACTATGCTGAAGTTTACAGGCACATCCATTAGGTGATAGCACAGCAGGGACATGTTTGGAGCCTGTTATTGGCTGATTGCCTCTGACTTCAGAGTGGAATCACAAATACGTGTACACACGTTGCATGGGAATGTGTGCAGCATTCTGGCTGCTGTGGCTGGGAAGTCTGCAAGCACACTTTCACTGGTACAAAAACAAGGTAAATACCACACTAAAAATGTAAACATGAGGAAAAGATACATCAGCGTGACCCAGGCACTCTGAACTGCGTGGCAGGAGAAGTAAAGAAATAAATCAGTAGCAGTTAACAATTTAATCTCTTACTGATTTGTTCAGACTAACTTATGTGGGGTTTTGCACAAGTTCAACAATCACTTTGGGAATGACACTTTCCAACCATACATTACAATTTATTCTACTATCATAGAATCATTCAAGTTGGAAAAGACCTTTAAGATCATGAAATGCAACCACTAACCTAACACTTTCACATCCACAACTAAACCATGTCCCTAAACAATATATCTGCATGTTTCCTCAACTCTTCCACTTCCAGGTACGGTGATTGACTTCTAAGTCATTGGGTGTCAAGTCTTTCAAAAGAACCAGCAGAAACAAGTTAGAAAAAGTGCTTCCCTATGGCCAAGAATTGACCACAAAAGGATTTTTTTACAGCAATCAGGGAGATGGCATTATTTCAGTTTCTGTCATCACTCAGGTGATATAATACTGCTAATGTACCTGGATCAAGTACATTCTGCCATATGCAGTCCTGCTGCTCACCAGGGTAAAACTACTCATTCTACAGGTTTTAAATCAAATCATGATTAAGTGGTTAATTCATTTATTAACACATAATTAAGCAACAATCAGTGTACAATGTACACAATACATTCCAGAATCAGCATCCAGAAAGAAAAACCACAGCACTGAATTATTTCAAAATCTTAATACATACATGCAGGTTTCTAGCTACCCACAAGCAAAGACACTGGGGTCAGGTGAGCATGGCTTCCCCCTCCATATGTTCCCCTGTCCCATGCAGCAGTTTTGGGTTTTCTGCCACACACAATGGGTACACACTCATGTACCCCATGCCATGCAGGCTCCAGTCAGTGATTCCTTTGGAAAAAATACTTCTAGCCCCTCTCCACCAGGCACTTTTCCCTGTGTCTAAAATAGCCAGGTTCACAAAGGAGCATTTTAATGTCCAGCAACATGAGTTATTGAGCATCTTAAGGGCTCAGACAAGAAGGACATTGCTTTACCACATACAATGTAACACTGCAAGTAGAGTTACACCCCAGGGCACCTCTCCATGGACCATGAAGTGGAACATCAACTCCCAGGGACCCATCACAGAAACACAATACAGAGCCAAAGCTTGGAACTGAGCTCTGATAGAAGTGTTAACACCAGGCACCTTCCAAAAGATACTGGAATATAATTTTGCAAAACAAACAAGAAATGGGATTTGGAAAATGCTGCATTCACTTTAAAAAGTACCAGGCAGTAAATCTGCAGTGGTCTTTTGTGCAGATTTCCCCCTGCTGTTACTCCTACTCCTACAAGCACCTACAAAGCTACTGCAAATATACATATTCCCTGAACACAGTAGTTATTACAAAAAAATCCCACAATCTAATTAGTGATTTTTTAATGAAGTTTATTCACAGTTTGGATTCCATAAAAAAAAAAAAAATTCATTCAGAGATATCTGGGAGCAATTGTTTTGATTAAAAATTAATGTCATTTGGTCAGTTTTTATTCCCCAAAATCCTTTTGTATGCAATCTTCAAAATACAATTTTTAAACAGATCTTACCACCCCAGTGAATGCTTTTATTTCCCATGCCAATACCCCATAGAAAGCAAGGGAATAATAATTAAAATATACATTTGTCTGAATTTTAATAATAGCTCCCTCTGTTTGTTCCACTTGGTTTATTGAGAAATACTTCAAGCAAGTTCATCCAAAGGTTCAACAAATTTTGCAACCTAGATTACACACATCAGTCATCCCCAGAGGATATACCTCCCACCAGTCACACAGAATCCCGATCTCTGGTCTGTGTGTCACCAATCACCCTGTTTGCCGTTAGCAGGCTGACATGGAGAGAGGACGGTAGATGTTACCGCTGTTCAACCTTAGCATCTGCATGAGAAGGCGCATACCAAAGGATCATAACCAAACCATACATATTTATGTGAAAACGCTCTAATTGGAAACACAAACACAGGTTGCTGTAGGATGTGTGAGAGTGTTTGCAATAACAGCAAGAAACATCCTGCTCTGCCATTTGTTTGCACATTGGTTAATCTCCTGCTCAGCTGCATTGTAAACTGCAAAAAAGCTCATTCGTGTTTAATAAAGCAATTCTGTTGTGTTGCAATGGTGCCCGTGATCCAATCACTACAAATGGCACCCAAGGCATAGCACGAACCGTGAATCTCCAGTAGCAACACCGCATTCAAACCAAGTTCTGTGAAAAGGGGATCCTCATCCTTCGTTTCTACCTGCTGGACAAGTGAGACTGGGAACACGGAACTATGGGATAGTCTTTGTCTCATGAGCATAGCTTTATTTAGAGATTTTACAAAGAATTTTAAAAGAAGAGGAGTTTTAAACCCCACCAGTTAAGTTAGCTGCTTTATTAGTATGGCTGAATAGTAATTCTAATGTATTCCCTCCCCAGGGTTCCTGTAATGATTAAGTGTGGGAAAAGGTAGAAGCCTGAATTAGAGGCACAGGAAAAACAAGGACAGCCAGTCACTGACAATATGTTAGTTACATGGAAAACTGTGTCTACTGCCTTAAAAGCTTTGCAACTTGCTGAGAAAGTTTTTGAGCACCCTGTTCACAGGTATTTTAAATTTGGAGACTGATTTGAATGTTAGCCATGTCTATGCAGAAGTACCAGCTGAATTAGGAGATGAGGACCCTCAGGAGCCTGGCTATCCTTTTGATCCTATGCATCCTGAGAAGGGGCTTGATCGTTATCCTCCTTTAACTTCCATAAAAAAATTTGGCTTCTGCATTTCCCACTATGGCTCAAGTGTTAGCTAATTCTTATTGTTCTCCACCTAGGCTCCTTTACCTGAATCACCACTGCAATCTCATTCACATCCAACATTAATAGAAAAATGCAGGGAAGAGGCCCTAGAAAGGGGAGATAGTCCCATGTTATTGGCCATGCAGGTCAATTATCAGCCTAAAAAACCCCCTCAGTATGTACAACCTCCATCTGAATTAATAAAAGAAGCTCATAAAGCTGTCCAAGATTATGGACTGGAAATAGAATACACTATGGGATTGATTGCTTGCTTCTATTAACCACCGTGGCTCCTAATGATTGGAGAATGCTTGTTAAACTTATACTAACCTCAGCACAATATACAGTGTGGCTGGCAGAAGGGAAAGACCTTGCTACTGCACAAACTATGGATAATAATTGAAAATTTAGAAGTAGGTGGTCCCAATGAACTGCTGGGACAAGACACATATGCTACCCCCACTGCCCAAGCTAACCTAGCTTGCATAGTGCTACAGCAAAGCTCCAATATAGCCATAAGGGCTCTTAAAAGAGTACCAGAGTTCAGAAGAAAGGACTCTACCGTTGCATCTATTCAGCAAGGCCCACAAGAATCATATGTAACATTGATAGATTGCAGATGACCATAAGTAGCAAATAGAAAGTTAAGAAGCAGCTACTATATTCTTATTACAACTAGCCTTTGAAAATGATAATGCAGATTGTCAGAAAGCACTGTTCTCTGTAAGGAATGAGCATGCTAATTTACCTGTCTACTGTCAGAATGTGGGGACAGAGGAATACCGTGCACCTGTTTTGGCTGCTGCCTTATCCCAAGCCCTTAATACACATAAGAAAACTGACCCCTGGTGTTCTAACTGCCAACAAGATGAGCATTTACAGAAAAGCTGTTCCACTCAAAAGAAAGGAAAGAAGAGCCCCCCACCCTGCCATCTCTCCCTCTCTTTGTCCACAATGTAAAAAGGGTTACCACTGGAGTCAAGCATGTAGGTCAAAATTTGATAAAAATGGTAACCCTCTCATCCCTCAGCAGGGAAACTACGAGAGGTGCGTGAGACCTGGTACCGCTCAACCCAACAAGGTCTTTGCAATCCGAATCCAGAAGTCTTAATTTCTTCTCTCTTCGCCAGTACCCACAGGAGCACAGGTTTGGACTTATCCCTCTCAGATGATATCTTAATCACAGACTCAAGGCTCTGTGAGTCTCAGAACTGATGGGTTTGGCAGCACCAATGTCATCCACGTTCACTGGTTCCAACAAATTACGAGTGAAAAGCCTTAACCTTACAATTAAATGAAAAAGTTTTAGAGGTTTACTTGACACCAGTGCAGATGTTTCCATCATTTCAGAATCTTCATGGCCCCACAGTGGCCTCTTAAAACAGCTGATACTTTAGTGGAAGGCATCAGGGGGCATCAAGCCCCTAAACAGAGTGCACTTGTTCTTACAGTCATAGGGCTGAATGAACACCAAGCAACTTTCTAACCATATGCTTTGCCTTCTCAATTTATGCTGTGGGGTTATGATTTACTTTCACAATGGAATACTACACTTGTGGTGAATGTAGCAAATTTAATGAACAGGTCACTGATGTAAATCCCCTCTTCAAACTGAGGTCGAAAACAGAGACACCAATATGGGTTGATATCCAGGTAGGAATGCTTGGTTTCTCCCCCTGTGTTGAGCATCTCACAATGGGATGATGTAATTTTATCAATCATGCAGTGAGACTCAATGGCCCATTAACAGAAGATATCCCCTGGAGGGAGGATGGGTCATGGAAGAAATAAAGAGCACTGCCCCACCTGATTTTAACAGATGGCAATGGAATACATACTTTTGGTTACATCGTGCTTTGCAACCCAAGACAGAGTGCCTTACACTCTCTGCACTTTGTAAATACCGCTGATATAACCCTGTTACTCGTGGATTTAATAGCTCTCATTTTTTCTCATTGTACATCATTTTTTGTCATGCATACTTTCTCCCATTCTAACTTATCAGGTCCCCTAACAGAAGGGAAGGCTTGTGCTGAATGGTTGATAATGGCAGTCACATCTAATCAGACATTTACAGTGGCCTCAGAATCTCATGCCTTCTTTCATCAAAACGCTGCTGTTTTATCTAAAGATTATGGTATTTCAGTGTCCCAGGCAGGCATGATTGTTAATACTTGTCCCAACTGCTAGCATCTTTTTCCTCCTAATGTGCCTGCTGGAGTAGTATGTAGAAGACTTATAGTCTGTCAATTACGGCAAACTGATTGTTGTGTTCCACTGTGGGGAACTGTGAGGAGTTATTTTAAAAATAGGTGGTCTGGAACAAAATTAAGTGAAACAAGACAAACGTATCTGAGAACCATTTATTGATAATGAAACCGGGAAAAAAAATAGTTACCCCTAAAAAAGACAGAAGAGGAAGGAAAATGGAAAAGGAATGGGGAAAGAGAGCAAGAGAGAAAGGAGACAGAGAGAAAAAGCAAGCATTACCATCAGAGGATCAGGAAGTGCTGCCAATATCCAAGCAACAGGGCATGAGCACAATGCCTGCTGGGGAGCCTTCACAGCTCTCAGAGCGGTGGGGCTCCACAAGCACAGCTGCCACAGAGAAGGGTGGCCAGACATCTGGTGAGTGAGTGGGTGCTCATGCAGGAGGTCCAGAACTCTGGACAGGGTCACAGCGAGGATTGCAACAGTGAGCTGGATCAGAGGCAGGCAGGGTTGGATGCAGGTGGCTTAGGCAAGGACACAAGAGAGAAGTGGCAGGGCCACAATCAGGGACACAGGGAGGCATGACAGATGTGAGGGTGAGCAAGAGCCACTGAGGGCAGCAGAGCCAAAAGGCAGTCTGGGGCCAGGGCAAAAGGACAAAAAACAGGCCAAGGGCAGGTCAAAGGAACAGCAAGCAAATGAGCGAGCAGACACAAAAAGCTCAAAAGACAAGACACAAAAAGCCCCAGACACCAAGCCCCAAAAACACAAGTCTCAAAAAATCCCCACAAAAAAACAAGATTCAGAAATCCAAAGCCAAAACTCCAGTCTCAAAAAGCCCCTAAAAGCCAACTCTCCAAAGAGCCCTCCTCAGCTTGTAGTGCAGTTACATTTGATGCCCTCTGGCTCCTCCCAAATTCTGCCTGCAGACAGGAGACCATTGGCCCAGTCCAACCTTTCACTGCAGTCCATTGGTGGAGACCTTTTTGTATCCGATTGGAGAAACCTCTTTGGAGAGTGCAGTGTCTCTGGTGTTCCCCTGCTGACTGCCTGTCCCAACAGAGAAGCAGAGGAAGAGAAGTAAAAACATAACGTGGGGTGATCTCAAGGCTCTGCATGCTGAGGCATCTAGAATGATGTAGCATGTGGGGGAAGAAGGCAATGCCACAAATACCTTCTTGGTCTATGTGGCCATTGCATTGGCTAACTAGAAAGTAAAACCTTTGCTTTATGTTTTACTATTTAGCTCTTCTCTTATGGGTGTCAATGTGCAAATCTACTGGGTTCATGCTTATGACCCTCTGGTGTTTTGTCCAGTAACCTGGTGAGATCCAGAAATTCCCATTTCTACTAACAACTCTAAAATGCTAGGACAGGAATGGCTCCCTCCATCTGGGTCATTAACTACTGACACAGATTGGCTATCACTTGAGGGAAATCAAACTTTTCTATCAGATTCCTATCCCCTATGCTTAACTACTCACAATGATAGCACTTGCACCCCTTTCATACTGCACATGCATTTGATAAAAAAATCATACCAGTAAGAGAACGTTACAAGCAATTGAAATTCCAGGAGCTAACACATCACATAACCCTAGAAACACCACCACAGCTCCGAATAATATGCAAACTAAAAGACCTCTCACCTTCAGTGCATACTTCATGGTCTCCATGTAGGGTGGAAAACACTGAGCAACATGACATACACGCCTTTAATGTACCAGTGTCAGAATGGGGCTCACAAGGTCATTTTATCTGTAACAATGCCAGGCTTGATGTAAATTACTCCTGCTCAGTAAGCATTAGCTGGAGGAAAGGAGGACTCTTGGTGTCTGTCACAGAGATCTGTGCCAATGGTGAATCCCTCCCACATACAAGTCATTGGAGATTAATGCTCGCCTTCCTGCCTCTACAAATATGGGCTTTGAGTTATTCTGATATGTCATCTACATATTGGATGAATGCTATTTATATGAAAACTCTTGATACCACAATATGCACAAAATATCCTATGCATTTTTATTAACAACTGATATGACAGTTGAATCTTGTAATCAATCATATTGCATCACAGCCTTCAACACTATGTACACCTCCTTCATCATCCCTGAAAATATAGCTGAAAGGAATTTTACATATCATGCCACCTCTATTGTGCCACCTCTATGCTGGCATGCAGAAATATGGATTCTGTGGATCTTACACAGGAATGGGAAGGAGAATCAGGAGTCATGTATCTAAACTGCTTGTTTGCAAAGAAATCCAAATGAACTGAGACATTTATTGCTTGGCTTGCTGCTTTTATTGTATCTCCTGTTACTATTTTAGCTTCATCTACTATTGCCATTGCTGCTTTAATGGAATCAGTGAAAACAGTCTATGAAGTTAGTTCTGTAATGAATAATTTCACAGAGGAATTACAAATGCAAACTGTAATTAATCAATAAATATTGGCACACTTAGATGCCCTTGAGACTGCTTTGCTATGGGTAGGAGAAAAACAAGATGCCCTAAATACTTGATTGCGCCTTCACTGTGACACTGATGCTAACATGTGTGTTACCCCTGTGGTACAGGGGTGCAGAATGGAGCAGTTCTGAAACTTCGCGGGATAAGGTGAAGGCTCATTTAAAGAGGAGATTTTCTACAAATATGGATAAAAATATAAATGCATTAAGAGGTAGTCTTAAGAAACAATCTCAATCATTACAAATCATGTCTGTACAGAACTTCTACTGCTAATGACTTTACTTGGCTTAATCCAAGTCCTTGGATTACTTGGTTTAATGGACTAAATTTAGGTATATGGCTGTTTGGCACTTTGGGGATGGGTGTCATTCTTGTTACAAGATTTCTTTGCCTCGGGAGACTGTTCCAAGTCAGCAAAAAGGCAAAACCAAACAATGGCTGCCCTCATGACCAATTCATCCTTAAACAAAGAAGGGGAAGATATAGATGTGACTGCTGTTCGACCTTAACATCTGTATGAGAAGATGCACACCAAAGGATTATGACCAAATCATAAATACTTACGTGAGAGTGTTTTAATTGGCAACTTGAACATGGATTGCTGTGGGATGTGTGAGAGTGTCTGCGATAAGAGCAAGAAACATCCTGCTCTGTCATTTGTTTGCATGTTGGTTAGTCTCCTGCTCAGCTGCATTGTAAACTGCAAAAACATATAAAGTTCATGCATGCTTAATAAAGCAATTCTGTTGCATCACAATGGTGTCCATGATTCAGTCACTTCAAGACTGATGACCAATGTAAGAAAGTCACAGGAAGACAGAAATCCCTGGGAACAAAGGGATTTCCTTCTATAGATTTTCTTCTATAAAATCTCCATACTATCTGAGCTCAAAATATAACATAACAAAATCATCCCAGCAATCAAATAAGGCTTAGGTCCTAAAGCAGCATCCCACTGTAAATTAAAGTCCATGCCACTCCAGTATTAAGCTAGTTTCTAGTTAAAGTTTTCAGAAGAATATCTGTTCAGTTGCTGGACAGTTTCTGAAGAAGATTAAAATAAAACTTCATCCTCTGCAACAGGCATCTGGTTACCAGTTTCTGACATAGTATCCATTTATTTGGGGCAGGGGAACTGCCTCTAGTCCTCTAATTCTCATCCCAGCTGCCTGCCCTCTCTGTATATGTGGATAGCAGAAATGGCTCCATGTTCTTTCAGATTGGGCAATCTTTTTAACTTTGATGGGTTTAAGTGACAGGAGAAAAGTATCGATGCACAGAGAACCTTCTATATTGCTTTCCAGAATTGTAAATCTATCAGTGTCTAATGTAGTTTCCCCAACTTCCTATGTCACAGAAACTTCATCTTCTGCTCCAGATCACACTCTGACCTGGCAAAACCAGAAACATACAGACAAAAAAAAATCCTACTTATTATCTCCACAAACAAAAATTCAGTTTTAGTTAAGTTCAAAAATTTAATTTTGTGTGGGCAGAACTGTAAACCCCAATATAACCTCTGCTTTTCCATCCACAGTGCAAAATCTTTTAGTTCTTTGAAGCTGAGCAAACAACAGTAAAATATCTCAATTAAGGATTTTTTAAAGTAGAAAATAAATGTAATAAAGTAGAGAAAATCTGTAAACCACTGCAGCCCTAAAACACCAGTATAGCTTCCAGTGCAGTCACCTGTCCTAAGAGATAAATGGGAAAATGCGAAAGGAAAAAAAAGGAGGGAAAAAAAAAAAAAAAAAAAAAGGAAAAGCATGGTTTCCCCCTCAGAAAGGGAAAGGAGTTTGTCCGAGATATTTTTTATCTACCTTCATTAAAAAGGCATTTAAGCTTGTGCCCTTTGTTATGCAGTACTAGAACAGGACTGTACTTAGTTTCCCCAAAGTGAGGTAACTTCCTCAGATTCTTCTGAGGGAAATCTGTTCCAAACAGCCTTACTAAAGCACAATACCTAACAATAGGAGAAATGGGAAGTGTGCTACCACTTTGCAGTGACAGGAATTTTGGAAGGCTAAGCTATCCAATAGGTGCCTTTTACCTGCATCCCAGTGTTGGAAGGAAAGCAGAGAAGCTTTTTCCTTGGACAAAGATGAGTGTTCCCATGGGAGCTGCAGAAGACAGCAGTGGAGCTGAGGGTGTCTGTGTGAGAGCCCTGAGGGCTCAGAGACTCTTGCACTGACAGAGACACCAATGCAACACAACCAAGCACAGCAGCATCCCTCACCATCGCCAAGAAAAAGTTATCCTAGACATCCAGAGGTGGACTTGCGAAATGCATGTAGGACTTCACTATCAACTGGTAACAAGCAGCAAGTGAAGCTAATCAGGAAAGTAGAAAAGTGGTACTTAGGAAAAAAAGCACAATATGGTCTTTTTGCAGAGGATAGCATGAGCACCATGCTGTGACCAAATTAATGATTTCTGTCCATTCATATTCCAGGAGTGAATTTCTGTCTGCCTAGTAATACCATGTCAGTATACCTAAGCTACACATGGGCCCCTAGATTTCCACAGGTCCCAGAACAACCCTGGATTTAAAGGGAGAGGGTTAGAAAGAGTTATTTGCCATTGCCAGTATAGTGCTGCTTTACTGCTGTTAACTCCAAGTAAGTGGCTTTCCCTCCACAAGAACATTTTGTTTGCCTTCCCACAGCATCAGTACCCCATGAGGAAAGAATATTTGCTTGGAGCTTTAAGGGATTTGTATCATGAACAAAGTCACCAGGCAGACACCAACCAGTATGCTTTGAGAGGAGCCCTAGAGGCATCTAAATCTTATTACTGCTTCCAATACAATCTGATTGGAATTTTACCAGTGTAACAGATTGATTATTGTCCCAGCAATCTGAATTCATACTGAGAGTAGTACTTCTCCTCATACTTGAATGTATGTACTTTGTATTTTCACTGGTGTTCACTGTAAAGGGATATATTTAGTTACTAGTTGCCAATAGTTGGTCAGTATCTTACTTCAGGAAATGCTGTATTCATTTGTTAAATGATTATGCCTTGCATACTGGGCTGAGCCCCAAGAAAAGCTGTAATATGTTGAAGGAATACACTAAATCCTGTCATGAAGTATGTATTTTTGAAAGCTGAGGTCCCATTCTATCAATAGGCATTGTCATTTAGCTAAAGATGCCATTTCTCTGGAAGTTGAATAAAATGCAATCAATAAGATCATTGCAACAATAATATCCCTTGTGCTGATGAAATGAGAAAGTTTGTTTTAAGGGCAAGTTGTAAATAGAAAACAAAATATTAAGCAGAGGAAGAAAATGTTGCCTTGTTAGACTGATACAGCCCTGGAACTATCAACATCCAGTGCAAGCTTGATGAATGAGTCAAGGTGCAATAAATATTACTAATAAGGTGTCACAGTTCCTGACTCACAAACTGCCAGCAAATCTAGTTCATTTCTGTCTAAGTTTTGAAGCAGCTAAAGAACCAATAAACTCTGCATACAGTATTACTGATCTTTCCCAAGATGGGAGGGGACAGCATCCAAAGTTCAAACCTTGTATCAAAAAACCAGTTAGGAATATGGAAAACAGGTTGGGTTAGATGTGATCAGCTGGGAGGCACAACCTCAGGACAATTGGCAGGCAGACAACTACTCAATTAGAAATTGGTACCTATGCCAGCATTTGAGACATGGGTGTGACCTACACCAACATGAAACATGGATGTCACAGTTTGGTGTGGATCAAACGCCAGAGTACCCACGAAAAATCATTCACCTTTTTCTCACAGGCTGTGAGTGAATTCTGCATTCCTGCATGCACTTAATGAATTATAGAGAAACAGTTTGTTGTATTATATTCCTCACCAGGGCTTGCAGAAGAATCTTAGTTCCAATGCTTGTAGCATCTCCTCCTCCCCCTCCCACTTTTGCACCGACCTTAGTGTCACCATGTTGTTCTCCTCACGTGTCTTCACTTTTTTCTTTTCTCTGACTTGGGAAAGAATTGGTGTCTGTAGGTTCATTTGTTCTCAAGTTCCATCAACTGAAAAATTTTTATAGAGTTTTGAAGCACTGAAAGGTTGATCTCATGTGGGCTCTGCATCAGGCAACCGCTTGCCATGCCTCTCGCTGCTGACCACATGGTCCCACTGGCACCATGTGGTAAGCCACACCGGCTGCCAGCTCCACTCAGCACCTCTCCTCATGTGGGGTGCCAAAAAGGAAGAGTTGCTGTCACCACTTTTTCCCTTCTGTTCACAGTATGGCTGTCTAAAAGCAGCTAAGCAAATAAAGTTCATTGTGAACCATGCCAAGATAGCAGCAGCCGCTTGGTGCTGCCCCAGCCATGCAGATTTCGGCTATGTGGCTATTCACAGCCACATGAGCACTCCCAGCACTAGCCCTGGCTACATGGTCTTGGCCAAGTGGCTGCTTGTGGCCCTGGGATGGCCGCCTGGCAGCATGACTCTGGAGGCAGCACCAAGATGAAGACTGGCAGCCCCCTCCCCACCCCTCAGAAAGAGGAAGAAAGGAATTGCACACGCTTTCTTCTTCTTAAGTATGTCATCATGGAGGCATTGTCAATTACTTTAATTGGCTTAGTAGTAGGTCTATTTTCAGAGCCAGCCTGTGATTGGCATTGCCAGGCATGGAAGAAACTTCTATCAGCTTCCAACAGAAAAATCGCTTCTGTGGCTGGCTTCTTCCCTCCTCACCAAAAAATCAAGCCATCCAAACCAAACACAATGGGTTGCAAAGCTGCACAAGTAAGCTGTTACAAAAGAACGCTATGTGTTGCTATTACGCAAAAACAAAAGCTGTAGTACACTGTGATATTTCATCAAGTACAAGGACCAGACCACATGGCCAGGCAATCCACAAGCAGGTCAATAAGCAGTGTCCTTAGGAAAACAGGAGTAAGCTGGGGTCACCAGACACTCTAGTAAAGCAAAGCACCATCACTTGCAATGAATTACACATCTCGAAATGCTGCACCCTATTAAACGTCTGCCTGACAGATACCCTTCAGGCCAACAAAGTCCATAGAAAGTTCTCTGTAACTTCAGTACATTCTGCTCCTAAGTCTCACTGGGTTTGAAAGATGCTTTTTGTCCTTCAAATGCAAGCTTGGAAGAGGCTTGAAGTAGAAGAAAGGTGTAATTTAAAGCTTGGATCAAACCACAATAAAACTAAGTTGTCAAGGGAGGAAAACATCTATCAAAGAAAGGAAGAGACACTGAAACAGTGAACCAGGAAGCATTTTTGTAGAGTTCTTATAAACCCATTAATCTCATTTAAAAGCTTCTAGACTCTTCTGGAATTTGAGTAAATAAAAAATAACTGCCAGAGCTTTCAGTAAATCACAACACTCTATCAATCGTAATGAGTGTAATCCACAAGTTAAAATTGACATGAGATATACAAAAGGCGCAAGGATAAAACATCATGTCAAGAAATAAATTTTAATCCCTCTTCCTCTTCAGAGAGCAGGAGGGTTAAGTACAAGAAATCACATAAATTAAACACAGGAGGGTAGGAAAGGGAACAGAATCACTATATTCCTGGCCTCAGCAGCTAAAAACAGTACTATGATTAAATAATTAAACCTTGTTCAGTCAAGCTAAATTTCAACAGAAGTAATTAATCTACATGTGGTCTTTTATACCCTGCCCAAACTGTACTTTTGGCCAAAGCAAAACATTTCCTCTGTTGTCTCTTTCTTTCCAAAAGTTTCCTTAATATATGAGGAAAGAATCACTTCTCATTTAAATTAAATCAGTGACATTTACAAGGTTGCTATTCAAATGTAAAGGCTTGTCCTTGTGAAAATTTTCACACAGATTTGTAGAGCTGAGTGCAGGATGAGAATTATTTACTTTTCCTGAGAAAGCATTGGAAATTTCAAAAAATTTTGTGTATTAGGTCAGGACAAGTCTTAACCTCTGGATTTATTTTTTTTCATAAACAAGTGAAAGGAAACACAAAACCTGAGACTATCAACAATCCAGGTCTCACCTGACATGCAAGGTACCAGACCCATGTCCCCTTGCTGAATTGGGTTGACTGTGGCCTCCAACTTTCATCTCATCACCCAAGATATTCTTTCTTTCCCTTAAGTTATTTCCAGCCTAAGAAACTTGTCCCAACCTAAGCTATCCTGGAAAAAAAAGAAAAAAAAAAAAAAAGAAGAAAAGAAGAAAAAAAAGTGACTTTCTAGACTTAAAAATTCTATTCAGGAAAAAAAAGAGTTTCCTTTAGCAGTTCCTGTGTGACTCTGATTAAGCTAATGGAGCTGATGTCCATGAAGACAACATTCTGGACAATGTAACAACCATCACAAATCCCAGGAGCTTGTTCCACTGTCATTTCCACAGCACCATGATTGCAATCCTGAATTGCACTTGAACATTCTTACAAGTCAGGCAAAGAGGATAGTGACATGAACATTCTTACAAGTCAGGCAAAGAGGATAGTGACATGAAATGGCCAGAGGCAGACTAAAATCAGATACTGAGAGAAAGGTGTCACATGGGAAGGGAACTGTAGTGAATTTCAGCAGCAATAACAAAACGTTTTAAGCAAAAATAGGTTTGAGCATCCATAGTCAGACCTGCCTCTGGATTGGGAACACTTTGATTACCTCTTTAAGAAATGCCACAGCTTCATGTCATGTAAGCTCATTTACAGAAAGTTTGAGAACATCCTTTGGACCATTGTTACAGCCCAGTCACTCAAACCTAGAGGCAAACCAAGGGGTTTTTTTGCTCTGGGTAGGCGCAGAGGAGAAAATTCCAATAAATATTCTCAATAAGTAAAAATACACAAAAGTTTACTGGTAAACTATAGAAAATTAAGGAGCATTAGCAAAGGAGTAAATACAGCATAACATCACTTATCCCAGCATACACTTAGCCCATTGAACATAGAAGACCTTATAATCCATTCAATGTCACACTCTGTGAGAAGGAAGTTAGAAGAAGAAAGGGAGGAAAGCAGAAAGAGACAAAAGATACAGAAGAACAGACATAGCTACTGACTCCTGGGTTCCAGCAGTGTAAAGCTTTGAGATGAAGGCAGGGTAAAAGGACAACCTTGTTGTCTTGTCCTGCTTACCTTGTGGCCAGGCTTCTTTAAGCCTTCTTCCCAGGTGGGACTTCCAGTCTCTTGGCCACTCAGGGACTGAGTTAGGCAACACTGGGGGGCTACCTCCATGCCATGATTGACAGACACTGTGGAGCTGAAGGGTATCGGGGGCAGGACACCACCTCACCAGAGCAAGGCCTGACCAACCCCCTTCCACATGTTCCAAGTTTCCAAGATGTCTTGAAATAGATCACCTTTTCCAGTCTCTGACAAACATGGCTGGAACTAACAGGAAGTTTTTGAGGGAGAACCTGTAGGAAAAGGCTGCACAGGGATTGCACCTGTCAGCAGCAGCCTGGTGGAACCCAGGGTGGATCACTGCAAGCCACCAGGCTCTCGCATACCTGACCTGGCATTGAGGCTGCATGCCACAACTAAGAGTGGCAGCTATGGAAAGATGAGGGGGAAGAAAATAAAAAAAAAAAAAAGGAAAGAAAAGAGAGGAGAGGGGAGAAAAAGAAGGGAAGGAGAAGGGAGAGGTCTTTCAACCTCCTCCTCTTCCTCCCTGCTGCCCTGGGCCATTGCTAATACAGCTCTCACGAGGCATTGCAGGACTTAAAGGGTGTTTATGCAACTTGTGTTAAGAGGCTACTTGCAGGCAAAACAGGCTTTCAATTTAATGTTTTAATAGCTGTGGCTTAAAATGAATACTCCAGGTGGCTGTATGGAAGCATACAAGGTGAGAAGATGGATAGGCAAAAATTAATAGATCACCACAGAGAAGTTAAGATAATAGTAGTTTTCCATTTCAAGAGGTTATCCAGTATAGTATGTCCAGGAAGATCTCAATTCTTTGGTACACTACTCACTCTGAAGGAATGTGTAAGGAATAGACAGCACAAACCAAAAACCAAATATACCTTCCTCCCCTCCCCCACCTCAATCCTGTATTCTGGGTTAGTATTTCTTTTACTTTTTTCCTTGGTTTGTTTCTCTCTCATTCATTTTGTTCCTGTACCCCTTCCCACACACATACTTTTTAAAAGAAATATTTTATTCACTTTTTCATTTTTTTCCATTAATGAAGGAGCTAAGAGCAAGCCTTCTGTCATCCAAAGTGCAATGCTGCCCTCCAGAGCAGTCAGGAAGAAAAATTTCTTCAGAAAACATGAAATCATCTCCAAGCAAAACGTAGCCTTCTAGATGGAATTGCTGAATCTATCTCATATTTATTCTCTGGGTTGAAAACCAGTCTGTACATACATCTTATCTGGCTTAGTCTGGTTTATTGACAGTCATCTTGACAGCTCTTCCCATATACAACTTGTGCATCAACTCCAAAGCAAAGGAACTTTTCTGCTGTGTAAGACAGTGAAAAAAATCCCAACTAATAAATTAACCCATGTCTTCTCACGCAAGGTAAGTAATGATCTGATAAATTTTCAAATCCTGATTGGAAGCCATGTTCAGAAGGTGTTTACTGAGAAACCTGGTTCCAGAAGAAACAGTGTTCAAGTCTTACAGAAATACAGTTACCCAAAAGTAAGCATTTGATTCTAGATTTTTCTTTAACCTGAGTCCTGGGTGCTGGTGCTGTATCACAGCATATCAGACACCTGTTTTCTAAAAAGGATAAAGATGTAGCTAGTATATGTGTATAAAATTACTCCAATGATTTATAAAAAATAAATTGCACAGCTTGAACAATATTGTGAGAGTTCTGCCTGGATGATCTGCCTTGTTTATCACCTGCAAAGCCACAATGCAGAACTTGTGAAGAGCTTTCATTTTCTCTAACACCAGGTTCCAAGTCAGCAATTTTCACTAAATTGAAAGATCCCCACGAAAAGGAGACCTCCCTTCGATTTTTATTAATATCACTTACTAATAGCTTCCAGAAGGTAAAAAAAGCAACAGCAACAACCAATAATGTGATTTCCAAACTGTTTTCTCTCATCTCCGAAGCCAGATGAAAAAAGCCTTGAGAGGGGCTTCAGTGTTAATATACAGATGTGGATTTTAACCCCCTGCAGAAAAGCCTGACCACAATGAGCTGTCTTAAAAGGCTACACCAAAATTTACTGTTGGGATCTATACAAACTCCTACAAAGCTCAGGACTACACCAATGCAGGAAGACAAGAGCAAGATGAAGAGTGGTTCAGAGCTCTCTTGGTTTAGAAATAAGTTTAGAAGAACACTCTGGAAGTATCTCTTCTACCATATAAATGGGATTCCAACAATCCCTTTCTGACACTGACAAAATGAATACTAGTGGATGAAAGTGAAAAAAAACAACTGTTTATTGGCAAACCGAGTGTCCACACAACATGGGAAAAAATTAATAAATGCTAGGTATTGAATTGCCAGAACCTTACCCTACACATACACATACACCCACAGCAGAACCCCCCCACCCCAAAAGGAAAAAAAAAACCAAAAACCCAAAAACAAAACCCCAAAGAACAATAACAACAACAAAAAAAACAAACAAACAAAAAAAAAAAAAAAAGCCAAAATGCAAGGGAAAGCTAAAAAAGGGCCAACCACATGGAGGAGAGAAATAAAATGGCACCTGGCCTTTGTCTCAAGGAAGAAAAAACAAAAGTTTCACACAGCAGCTCAGGCAAAAACAGATGGGAACCTGGTGAACCTCTGATGTTGGTCTCCTCTGCACCACAGATAAAGCTGGGTCCTTTCTTTGGCTGGGTTGGATTTTCTGAGGTCTGACTAAGGTGGAGTGACCCTGCGGCTCCCCCACTGGTCCCAGCCAACCGTATCCCATCAGTTGTCTGATCTTGGACCAAAACCAAGCCGAACAGTTCAAGTTCAAGCTTTCAAAAAAGCTGCTGAAGGATTGCAGTCTCCAAGGCCAGTAAAAGGGGGAAAAAAGCTTTCTTGCCTAAGCTAACAAAAAGCCAAGCTAGATGAGCAACAACATAACCACCAGTATGCACCACACAGAGCACATCTGGGAGAGAGGCTTTTGAAAAATCCTGCACAAGAGTGCCAAGGCTTGCCCCTCTTCCACAGATCCACCTTAAAGTTACAGTAACCATTTCTGGGCGTAGAGCAGACAATTAGGGAAGAGAGGATCATCATGAAATCACCCCAAGGCAAGGGATACCACATAGGGAAAGAAACTACGCAAGCAAACCCTAACAATTCCATATAGCTTGCTCATATTTATTTTTCATTCTGATGGAATAGGTTAAAATAGCTGCATTTCTCCTCATGACACCACCAACCCCAGAGCTCATTGTTGCATTTGCTCATCAATATGCAGGTAGGTTTTCTTAGCTCCTCTTCACCCAAGCTGCAGTAGGTTAAACCCTCGCTGGTATAGATCAGCTCATTTCAACAAAGTCATACCAGGGTATGACAGATGGAAATACAGCCCCATGCCTTTTGCCAAGAAAAGCTGGAGGGCAGAGCAAGAACAACTCCCTCATGTTTTGAACCATTTTTGCCTTCTCCAGCAAAAGCATTCAGTGGTCTCAAACACATTGCCTCTTCAGAGACAGGGTCCAGAGAGGCAGGCAGGAAGCCTCAGAGTCCAGACCATGGCACAAGGATTCTGTGTCACGGCATAAAGACCCTAAGGGGTGATTCAGCTTCCCTGAAGCAGATGCCCTAGAAACAATCCCAAGGTCAGATTTACAGGTTGCACTCAGCGTATGCATTTTATGATTCACACATTTACTGCTGAATTACAATGCTGAAGAGACCAAGCAAGGAGCCTGAGGTGAACTACAAGAAGCCAGTTCATGAGGTGGAGAAAGAGGAGGAGAGACCTTCCTCGACCCAGAAGCATGGCAGGGGACTTAATGTGGCACTGACAGCACTCCCCTGACAATTGCTGCACTACCTGGTGACCAAGGGGTAATTGATCTGCACTTTGCAGCTCTATTTTCCAGTCTTCAAAAATTCAGCAAAGTGATTATTAACGCTTATGCAGACTCTGCAATGTGCTGATATTATCTCTGAAAGAAATCCATTGAGTAGAGATACAAAAGACAAAGAACAGCAGACTATGTCTTATTTGTTGATTATCTATTGAAGAATGCAATGTTCCTGCTGAATTTTAATTTGGACAGCAGTTTGCCAAGATTTAAGGTTGGCCACACCATAATTTACCTGTCTCATGCCAGGTAAATGCCCCTTACATCAAATTAGGTATTTCATCTCATGTATCTGCACGCTCTTTGGGTGCTATAACCAATTAGGCATTTAATCTCTTGTATCTGCATTCTCTTTGGCTGCTATTACCAGTTATGATCCAGAAATACACAAGCCATCAATTTTAATACGGATATTTTTAATGAACTTTACAGGAATATATTTTACCCACAGTTTTGGTCAATGGGACAAAGCTTATGCCTCTATAAGTATCTCTTTCTAACAGTAACACTGATGATTTGACATCACCAATTTTTGCCACATCACACTTTTTTTTTCCATTTTTAATAATTTAGATTTCTCTTTTTTTTTACTTACTTAGTCCAACTTTTTCCCCCCTCTTCTTTGCCATTTCAGGCATTTCTTTAAATTTTAAAAATCTTGAAAACTGTGTGGCTAAATTTTCTTGCTGTGAAACCACAAATCATGAACATACACCAAAATTATCATACTTAGTGCAGAGGAACAAGAATTCAATAAAAGAATTTGCCATATTCCAACCTAGACTACACTGAGAACAGCAGTAGGAGTTGAAAAATAGAAGACAGCTTCTTTAAGTACTATTACTATCTGTTTTAAAGACCAATTTTCCAGATTGTCTCCAGATGGTAGAATTTTAAAGCCAATTTACCTATTTGCCTCACTGAGAGTTTTGAAGTGGTTTTCATGAGAAAGCTCTAGCATTTGTAAAATTGCAAGCTGCTTCCAGTAGGAATAGCAAAAGAAATTCTTCTTTATTTAAATTGGTATTATGTTACATAATTATGGCCTAATCTTGTAACTGTCTCTGCATTAATGGATCCTGAAGTGTTGCTAGTAGTTCTTGGTCTTCATCCATTTTTTCTGGCCCTTTATTTCACATAAAATATTAGCAGTGATTTTCTCAACCTTTTTTGAATTTATGGGGTTTTTAATACAAGGATTTTTTTATATTATTAAACAAAATAAGTGTCAGTGTTTCATACAAAGTTTCAACAGTACTCTAATCCCATCCAGAGACAGAATATCTATGTGACAAGCCCAGATTTCAAAAATAAAGCTGTGGCTATTCTTTAAAATCATCTCTTCTATGAGACACATACAGATTTTCATGAAAACACTGAGCTGTGTTTTCATGAAAGAAAAGTCACAAAGACTTGTGGTCTCTTGTCTTACAATAAATATCAGAATATAATAAAAATACAAATAGGTAAAGATCTGGGGATATATAGTTAGAAAATGTAAGTTGTCTGGAGGATAGAATCATCAGGGTTGGAAGAGACTTTTAAGATCATCTAGTCCAACCATCTACCCAGCATTACCACTGTAACCCCTAAACCACCAAACCATGTCACCCAGCACCATAACCAGATGCTACTTACACACCTCCAGGGATGGTGACTCCATCACCCCCTTGGGCAACCTATTCCAATGCCTGACTACCCAAACAGAGAAAATTTTTTTCTAATACCTAGTCTGAATTTTCCCTGTCTCAGTTTAAGGCCATTTTTTTCTGGTCCTTTCACTGAAGGCACAGCAGAAGAGATGGGCCCCCACCTCAATGCAACTTCCTTCAGGGAGTTTTAGACAGGAATGGGTTTCCCCCTAGCCTCCTCTTCTCAAGACTAAACAAACCCGGTTCCCTCAGCTGTTTCTTGTAAGACAAGTTTTCTAATCGCTTCACCAGCCTTGCTGCCCTTGCTGGACACACTCCAAAACCTCAATGACCTTTAAAGTGAAGGGCCCAAGACTGACCACAGCACTTCCTGAGGTGCATTTGTCTGGTGCATTTGCCTTAGGGCAGGTTCAGAATGGTTCCACCAGTCAATCTCTTCCTCAGATCCCTACTGCTTAACCTTTCCATCTCTTCTTTGACTTGTACCAGCAAGCGGAGCAGATCATTGACCTGCTCTCCCCTCACACAGGTGTTATCTGTTACCCTCCGGTGCCAGTGCCAGGCTCTGGCCCTCCCTGCAGCCCCATACCTGGACCCATGTATGTTTCCACAGCAGATCCATTTGTATTGCCACATCCTTCTTGGCACACACTGAGTGTTTAGCAGCCTGTCATGTGGAAATCACTCCTGAACACTGCACTTGAACTAATGAGAAGGATACCACAGCATCCTGCTCACCCTGCCTGCCCTGACTGCTATGCCCACACTTCCCACTCATTTGATGCATTCTGAGCCGCTCATGGTCCCTGGAACAGTTTAAATCTCCTGTGATGCTCCCTTCTCCACCCTCTCCTCACCCGGTTGGCTGAAATGAAATCCCAGGTCTGGACAGGGTTCTGGACTGTTGCTCAGGAGTCCCTGAGCACAGGAACCCCCCTGTAAAACCTAATCTGAAACTCACCCCCAGACTTATGTCAGTCTCCATCTCCTTCCTAAAATCTAATCTAAATCCCTCCTCTTTTCGTTTGAAATTGGTTCTCTTTTCCTACCACTATCTGCCCATGTAAAAAGTAGCACTCTCTCTTTTTCACAAGCATCCTTTATGTACTGTAAGGTTCCAATCTGCATTTGCACCACAGCTTCCTGGAAACTTCTAGTAACTTTAAAAGTATGTCATACATGATCAGGAAGACAAGAGGATATTTACAGGGATATTGACATTCTTTCAGAGGACATTTACAGGGAGAGAGTGGGTGAAAATATATGAGAAATAAATTACGGGATCAGAACATCCCAGGACCACCTGGATGGAAGAGAACATAGAGTGTCCCCAGTCCCAGCCCTGCCATGATCAGGTCTGGTCATTTAGCACAGGGAGCATCCAGACATTCTCTGTCCAAGTCCAAGGACTGAGGTTGCTCAGGCTCCTGATCTAACCTCTTTCCTTTTCAAAGTCTTAGTAAAACAGGGGCATGTGGGGCAGGTGTCAGTTTGCCTTTGCAAGGTGTGCCAAAAACAAGGAAAAAACAAACACAAAAAGCAGCAGCATCAAACATTATGGGATGGGTGTGTGTCTATAAAGCATAAAAATCCTTTTTGTTGCCAGAGTTGCCAGATTTCAGCATTTTTAGGGTCCATAATTCCGGTGATGTCCACAGTCAGAAGCAAAGCAGGGCTGTCAGCAGCATAACAAAGCATGGTCCCAACGGGAGCAACATGGCACCCTGCAGCAAAGCATAATCCTTATTTTGCTCAGGCGTTTCCTGCTGAAAATCAAAGCAAACTGAAACACCTTTGCTTTGGAAGGCACCATCTCATCCTTTCCCTGATGAAATCCTACCAAGACACAAACACAACTTTTTGATCTGAAATACACAAAATGCTTCTGAGAATTAAAACAACCTACTTGGAAACCTTCTCACGTAAAGGAACTCCAGATGGCATTTGTGACATTTTAATACTATTCTACCAGGGGAGAAGCTTCTGCTGAAGCAGGTCTGTAAGGATGGGTGCAAGGAAGAAAATGCACCTGGGTGAGAGAGAGCAAAATGAATAGGAGGCAGCCCTACAAATAGTTCATCCATCTTTTTGGCTCTCTTCTGCCAGCAGAAGTAATGCAATGCAAAAGCCATATGTCCTGTACTACCTGCCAAGTTCAAAATCATCACAGCACATCCTCTCTGCCACCAAGATGCAAGAAGAGATAAATTTATTGAACCTATCTGAACAATAAAATGTGATATCCTCACCAAATATGGTTGCAAGGGTATCACATTTTTTCTCTTTAAGAATAAAGTGCATTCTTCATGAAAAAGAAAGGGAAGGAAGGAAGGAAGGAAGTGGTGGAAGGAAGTGGCAGAAGGAAGGAAGGAAGTGGTGGAAGGAAGAAAGAAAGAAAGAAAGAAGGAAGAAAAGAAAGAAAGAAAGAAAGAAAGAAAGAAAGAAAGAAAGAAAGAAAGAAAGAAAGAAAGAAAGAAAGAAAGAAAGAAAGAAAGAAAGAAAGAAAGAAAGAAAGAAAGAAAAAGAAAGAAAGACCTGGTGGTCATTAATAACCTGAGGCCAGCCCAAATATGCTGGCCTTGGGATGTATATGGTAGTATAGAAGACCCTTGTCCTGGTTTGAGCTGAGTATATGACAACAGTGTTTGAGGCAAAAAGCAGATATTGTCTCTGTGGAAGAGGAGGAGCACTAACTCAGAGACAGAAAGCTGTCACTTAGAGAAAGTTAGAAAGTTATAGAAAGAGAAAAACAGATTAGAAGAAAAAGTCATTCTGCACTACATGAGCTTTTCTGTCCCCTGAGAGCATAAAAGGGAATATTCTATACCACATTTGAGGATGTAACAGCTTAAATATATCTTCTAAAATGGTATCCCAAGACTGGATCACCATTTCCTGATGTTTACTGAAGCACTGCATTCCCCAGTGTTGTAGCTGGCATTACTGCAGAGCCCTGAACTTCTCTCCCTTTACACCTTTTTCCTTGACAAAAGCCATTATGGCTTACCTTTTTTTTAAAAAAAAAGAAAATTAATTGAAAGAGAAAATAGCCCCTTTTTCCCCCAAATCCTTTCCCTCATATGGAGAAAAACTTCAGACCCATGGAAGACAATTTTTTTTTAAAAATTTATAAATATTGTCACCCCTATCATCCAAGGGAAAGCCATAAGGAATTTCAGTTAGTGAGTGTGGTTTTACTACTGGCAGGAGTCCCTTATAACAGAAAGATAATTATGTGAATTCTGTTAAAGTGCCCTCCTCTGCAGAATAAATTGCCTATGACCAAAGTAATTGCCCAAGATGTGAGAGAATCCTACCACATGTGGCACAGAGTTTGTGGCAGCTGGTGCTACCAGCAGAGTCAACACATATGTGACAGACATCTTTAACTCCAGGCATCTGGCATCCACTGTCCCCATGTGGGAGGAGCAGAGGGGGTAAGCACAAGCCCCAGATTCCTGCCCTCCAGCTTAACTACACAGCACCAGGAGCTGGGGACTTGCAGGCACAGAGAAAGAAAGATCTTCATCCACAGTGCTCCAGGTCTATGTAGGTCTCTTCATCTACCCTATCTCCACTTATTTTGAGAGGGTAAGGAAGATTTGGGGTTGTTTCAGCTCTTTTATACTGAACCACATGCAGTCGTATTTTTTCTGTTTTCTTTTTCTTGAAGGCTTGAGCCAAAACCAGTTGAAGTCAATTGAAAGACAACCAATAACTTCAATGTGTTTTGGCTCCAGCCCTAAATACACACCACATGCCAGACATGATGACTGATTCTATATCTGTCTCTAGGAAGCACTTAAAAATTGAAATTCAAAGAGGGAAGAGAGTAAGTCTGTGTATATAACACTCTGGATTTTCAACTGACTTTAATAAATGTCAGAAGCAGCACACATGCCAGGAGTTGTTTTCAATCAATAAATAACAGAGAGGTTGAATTGTTCACCTGCCACCTCTTTACTTCCCCTCAGCAGATGTGGAATTATCTTTTAGCTGCAAGGCTACTTGCAAATTAAAAGTTACATTTACAGAAACATCTATTTGCTAGCCTTTTATTTTTCCCTTTTATTTGTGTTACAGGCAGTAGCAGTATTTGACACCCATAAGGACCCTTCTCAGCTAGGCACTGTATATCACTCCATGGAAATACATAAATGACAAATTGTCCCTTATAGCACTGTGTCTCTGCTGACCTGCTCAAGGTTTAAAGGCAGCTGGCAATTAAATGCCATGGCTACTGACCTGTTAAAGGCTTAGGCAGAGTTGTATTTATAAGCAGCAAAGAAAATTATATGTAATGGTATTTTGTAGATGTCTTTATCAAATGAATTTGAGTAGTATTCATTCATTTATTTCTCTAATTAAAATTATCTATTGAACTCTCGTGTATTATTACCTAACAAGCTGAATTCTTACTTGCCTGCTCTAAAACAAGAATGTTGCTTCCCTTCCGCAGTTCCCGCCACAAAATATTTTGCCAGAGACTGAGAAAGTAGAAAGATACCACTTGCCCTGAGTCTACAAAAACTAAAGATTTGTTAGCAAAGCTTTCAACTTTCACCTTTTAGCTTTTTGTTCTTTTTTGTTGTTGTTTGTTTGGGGTTTTTTGTTTGTTGTTGTTTTGGGGTTTTTTGTTTGTTGTTGTTTTGGGGTTTTTTTAAGTACAGGCCGTTAATTTTAACTATTGAGAATCTTGTATTTTTATTAAGTGCAATAGCATTGCCTTCCCCTGGAAGCAGACATATAGCCTAGCCAGTCTTCAGGATTTAAGACCATCTCATACTTAACTCTCAAGAAATGAAAGATCAATGCCCAAATTAGAAATGCCACAAAGCTTCCCTCTCCTTGCCTTCCACAAAAGCCCTCCTAATTTAAAATAATCTCTCCTTGCTTCAGCTGTTCAGCTATATCAAGACAGCCTAATGAGAACAATTAGGCCTATAGAAATAATAAAACTTTCAAGTTTTCCAGAATAAACAGGCTGAGGTGGCAATACCCATCTCAAAGCAAGGATTAATTACAATTCAGACTCAGAACAGAACAGCCTGATAAAGCTATAATTCTGTGTTGCACACATCATTAATAAGCCTTGGCCATTAATAACTTTATGATTTGCTGTAAACCCAGAATCATAAAGATGTATTTAACCTTCCATCCACCTACAAGAAAGCTCCTTCCACTTCAGACAAGATCACACAACCACATTCGCAGCCCTTAGCATTCCTATACTTTTCCCTTACCACTCAAGAGACAAGAGCAATGGCATTTTCAAACCAACTTGGTGCCAGAAAACTGTCTGTTGTAATTCCAGTTAAGAAGAATTTTCCAACTGATTTCCAAAGCAGAAAAAAAACCAAAATTTTGTTCACTTTGAAAGAAAAAAATCTGGTTACATATATGTAAGGGTGTTTTGTTGTTTTGCGATTGGAGGGTTTTTTACGTTTCCTTTTCAACTATAAATATAATTGGAATTATGATGTGTAACCAATTTTTTAAAATAACATAATCCATATGTCACATAATTCATTAACATAATTCACAGAAATCTCAAGGGCTACAGCCAGCTGTTTTCTGGTACTTATTCCTACCAGGCTTAATAAATAAATACAGTGATAAAATTCACAAGTCAGTTTTTTTCCATATACATTATATGGAAAAGAAAAATTCACACAGAATCACTAGGTTGGAAGAGACCTTTAACATCATCAAGTCCAACCCATTCCCTAAAACCACCTCAAATAAACCATGGCACTGAGTGCCACATCCACTCTTCTTTTAAACACATCCAGGGATGGTGACTGCACCAGCTCCCTGGGCAGACGATTCCAGCACTTTATAACTCTTTCGGTAAAATACCATTTCTGAACATCCAACATAAATTTCCTTTTGGCACAGATTAAGACTGTGTCCTCTGGTTCTGTCTGTTGTTGCCTGGAGAAAGAGACCAACCCCCACCTGGCCACAGCCACCTTTCAGGGAGTTGTAGAGAGCGATAAGGTCACCTCTGAGTCTCCTTTTCTCCAGGCTGAGCACCCCCAGCTCCCTCAGTTGTTCCTCACAGGGCTTGTGTTCCAAGCCCCTCTCCAGCCTTGTTCCCTCCTCTGGATGCACTCCAGTGTCTCAACGTTCTTCCCAAACTGAGGGGCCCAGAGCTGGACACAGCACTCAAGGTGTGGCCTCAACAGTGCCCAGTACAGGGGAAGAATGACCTCCCTGCTCCTGCTGGCCACACCATTCCTGATACAGACCAGGATACCCTTGGCCTTCTTGGCCACCAGGACACACTGCTGGCTCATGTTCAGTCTGTTGTCAACCAGTACCCCCAGGTCCCTTTCTGCCTGGGCACTGTCCAGCCACTCTGTCCCCAGCCTCGAGCATTGCAGGGGGTTGTTGTGGCCAAAATGCAGGACTTGACACCTGGACTTATTAAACTTTGTCTTATTGGACTCTTCCCATCCATCCATCCATCCAGCCTTTCCAGGTCTCTTTGCAGAGCCATCCTACCCTCCAACAGATTGACACACACTCCCAGCTTAGGGTCATCTGTAAATTTACTAATGATAGACTCAATACCCATATCCAAATAAAATAAAATTATTAAACAGAATATTTTTTCATCAAAATAAAAACACTAAATAGTACTGGCCCCAGCACAGATCCCACTAGTCATTGGACACCAAAGGTATTTGATCGTGTAAGATAAAGCGTCATTATTAGTCATGTTTATTGAACCACTTACTATAACCAGCTGTGGGACAAACTAGGTCCTCTTCCTGTATGTACCCCCAACCAAAACTTTTACGTCTGATCAGGAAATGGTCGTAGAACCAATGTGCCTTAAAAGACTGAGAAAGAGATTGAGTAATGTAGGATGACTGGGACAAAGACACAGACTTGGGCAGACTGTAAAAATGGGAAGGAAAAAAAAAAAAGAAGTAGACCGAGGAACATTTTCTGACTAATGCACAAACTGTCTTCTAAAATAAAATAAAAATTCAAACACCAAAATCACCTAGACCTTTACAAAATGTCAGTATTAAATTTTAGAATTATTTCTGTGACCCAAAGGCTTTTTTGATGTGTTTTGACACTGGCCCAACACCAGGCACCCACAAGAGTCACCTGCTCACTCTCCCCTGCCACAGCTGGACAGAGGAGGGAAAAAAAATTAATAAACACTTCATGAATGAAATGAGGACCAGAAGAAATATTTTAGGGGCAAAGCAGGCTCAACTTGAATTGTAAAGGGAATTTTATTACTAACAGAATCACAGGAGGATAATGAGAAGTAAAATAAGCCCTTTAAAACACCTTTCACCCACCCCCATTCCCCTCCCCTCTCTCCCTCCCACTGACAGCACATGGAGACAGAGCATGGGGGTTTTGGTCAGTTCATCATTGAGATTTTCTTCTGCTGCTTCTCCTTCCCCAGTGAGGCCACCCCTGCTACCAAAAACCAGGCCATGCCAAAACAATGCAATGTTTTTCAGCCATTAGTCAAGTCATACAAAATTTTATTCATTGGTTTCCCATGGGTTAAAAATCTTACATGAAAGCTGTGCATCTGGTCTCCTTTCTATCTCCTTTTTGCTAGGAGGGTCTAGTTATTTGCACATTTTGGACCCAATTCAAATTTGTCTAAAGGGATACCCTTTTATGTAGTGCTGAGAGGCAAATTAATCCAGTGCCAATCTATAGAAAAAACAGGACACACATAATCTGGGATTGTCAATAGGCAGATCAGCAAGGTAAAGAAACCCTATAGTTCAAGGCTGAAAGAGTCTGCAGACAGGTCCCAATCATATAAGTTCTGAAACAGTTTTAGTGACCTGGCACATACTGTGTTATCTGAAAGCAGTCACTTGTAGGTGCTGCTTGGAAGGATTAGCTTTGTGCCATGAGATGGGGCGGGGGGGNNNGGGGGGGGAGGTGTGGGAAGTGGAACTGAATATTTTCAAAGAAAAAATGGTATATAAACAGCAGGAACTGGGTGTCTGGTACCATGAATTAAGAAAAACAAATTATGTGAAAGCAAATCTCACTGATAGGAACTTATCCAAATACAAGTCAAATCACCAACTTTTTAGTCCATTTCAAACAAGAAAATATATCTGTAAAGATAGGGTACTACAAACTTTTATATATATGTATATAAATATATATATATATTTTTTTTCTTCCAAAAAAAAAAAAAAAGAATTAGTGTGTACACATATGTGGATACCGAATTTGTGTTACTGTCTTAAAAGACACAATGTAAAAGCAAGGGACACTAGCAGAAAAAACCAAAATCATAAGTGCACCTCTTTACCCCTTGTTATTTATTATCACACAGGAGATTACTTTCTTGCTGTTGTTTTGCAAGGACATTCCATTTTATTCACACTATTTCCACCATAATTGTTCCACAATTAAAAAGAGTTTTACTCTACATCACTACTGGGACTCCAGTATAAAAATATCTCTTAACTGAGCTTGGAGGTATTTCTCTCTCTCTCAAATCTTATTCTATCTGTTCTTCCCATGTAAGATAAGTGGGTGGAATTTCTGTCTATTCTATAGAAGACTGTTCAATATTATTAACTGCTTTCTTATTAGAGAAAGGAATATCAAAGTCATGTATTCGCTATCAAAGACTAGTGTGTGTGTCCAAAGTACATATCTTATACTGGCCATTAGCTGAGGGTATTCCACTTACAGTTATAATAGTCTATTTTTCCTTCTTCCGTGAGTAATGGTGCATAGAATGAGTGTCTGAATCTTGAAATGGAACAATAGACCACTGATCTTTAAAAAAGTTTTCAGCAGCAAAAGAAGGCACAGGGAGAGCAGTTGTTTGCAGTGTCTTCTTTATGGGGGAGAAGTCATCAGCTGAGTTTCAGTGCAAGTCAAAATACTCAAGTTACAGCTTTAAAACAAAAAACAACCCCGAAGGAGCAGGGGAGGGGGAACACAAAAAAAAATGCACCATCACACAGAAACATGGCAAAATGCAAATAACACATCACTTTATCAGAGAAAAACATCTATGAACAATTTCTGCTGTTTATTATGTTGTTGATTCTTAGTACAGGACAGACTGCCCTTGCTGGTTAATTACAGTCTTACATTTATGTTTATGCTGCATTCAATCTACTATTGAACTGTTTTCCCTGCCTCTGAGGGAGAGGGGACTGTTCTCTCCCTCTCTCTGCTGAGGTTTTTTCTGTACACCAGCAAAAATGCCAAATATTTGCTGGGAGTCCTCTTCCAGTTTCAGTCCACCATGTTATAAACTGAAAAAAGAACAAGACCAAGACTGGGAATTAGATACCCCTGCAATTATAACAACCTTAGTGTGTCCTGCTGTTATTTGATTTCTACAGTGTTAATATCTGAGATGTATTACATTTACATTCATTCTAGATGCTTTTCTGGATTAATTTTTTTTCCTTGATGTAATGTTAAATCGCTGAACAGGCTCCTGTCAAAGTGACACATCTCACACCAAGCAGAAGCATTATAAATGAAGATGATTACAAGACTGAACTGTAATGAGCTCAAGCACTGGGCAGTAAGAGCACAGTGCTAGAAAAGGGAATTGGAATGCAAGCAGGTCTGTAAAATATGATTTTCCCCTTCCCTCTTCCTATTGTTGAATATGGTTTTAAGAAGGGATTAATAGCACCTGATAAACGTAGCTTTATTTCCAGAGAGTATACACACAACCTACACAGAGAAGTCATGACTCACCTTTGTCCTGGACGCCTAGAAATGGTACAGCAATAGCAACTTCTCACCAATTCAGTCTACTGACAGTGACCCCTTCCTTCCACCCTAAACGTGGCACTACCTCCTGCAGCCCAGTCACCTGCTCACAGACAAGCTGGGAAGCTGGTGCTTGGGAAAGCCAGTGCCTGGGAAAGCCTCTGAAAAGCAGCACTTTAACATCAAAACATGATGGGTCTTTCCCTAGAATTAAAAGTATGGGCAGCTGATCATTCAAATGACCAGGATGCAAAGAATAAGATAAACCTGAGGCAAGGGCCAGCAGAACAATAAGTAAGCTCTCCCAACACCATACAAAGGTGTGACACTCCTCACCTCATGAAGATCCTTCTCAAATATGAAGACACAAACTTTTCATTGGGTTTATCAGCAGAGTGCAATTGACGTAGTCCCAAGGTTATTAAGCACAGGCTATTAGCACAGTCCTGCCTACCATGACAGAGAGAGGCCAAGTTATATCTCTGACCATAATTATTCTGAAAAATTGCTTCTTTTCCACAGATTTTCTCTCTGTTAAAAACATCTGTTGCCCTCATCCTTGAAAGGTGGGCCTTAAGCCCCAGGAATCCGCACAACTCCACATAGCCCAAATCTTAGCAAAGCGTTTTAACATATCTTGGTTTTATGGTTCTTCCTCAGAAAGACAGAAAGTCCCATTTTTCTGTAGGAAAGTGCCCTGTTAGGAAGCTGGGACAAAGCCTTATGCTGCTTTAATGCATGGTGGAGCAGGAAATGGTGCTGATCATACAAACAGGCTGCTCAGCCAGGAAGTGGTGCCTACCAGACCCCACAGAAAATTAGCCAAGTGAAGAAAAATCACAGGCTCTGCTTGCAATTTTATGGGTGAGTGTTTTTTGTATTTATTGCACTGGACCAAGTTCAGCTCCTACAAGAGGAATGAGACAGATTTCATCTGACAGCCAAGTCTAATTGTATTTTCTGTATGAAATGACCAAAGACAAAAGTGCACATGTCTAGGTAGTCCAGTGATGTGCCATATGGAGGTCTAGATAAAGGTTTTTTTCTGTTGTTAGAGCTCACAATAACCAGGCATGGCCTGCATCCTGAGTAACTGGAGCAGAGAGGACAGATCTGAGGGCTTTTCTGGAATGGTGAATTAAGATAATGTCCCTTTCATTGCTTGGACCACCAAGTGCAGTGGAAAAAGTAGTTAAAATTGATCAGATATCAACACTGCTGGTAGACACATCAGTGTCTAACCAACAATAAACACTTTAATGGTGAAATTCAGTTATTCCAACATTTATTGCTGATGTTGTAAAAGCAATGTTAACATTAGAAGATTTTTTATTTACATTAAATTCGTGACCCTCCAAGATAGCGTCCCATGGTATGTCCCAATGAGACTTAAAAACACTCAAACATATGTAACATTTATGACCAAGGAGTATTTGTGTATTGATGCAGCAACTAGTTCTCAATACAAAATGATCACTCTTGGAGTCCACACCATCTGATTTATGCTAGTGTCCAAGATATTATTGCAATGCTCTTTTTGCATTGATTACTTTGACTTTTTTTCTGAAACAGAAGCAAAACAAACAAAAAAAAAAGGTATCTGATGTATTTGAAAACTTCTCTGATTTTTCCAACTAATGAAAAACCAAACTTCTTTCTACAAGTCTTTCCTCTCTTCAGACAACCACAGCTACAAGAGCACTATATGTATTTAATTATAGAAGGCCTATACAGGTTTAAAAGGCATCCAATTTTATTAATCTTAGAATTATTATCTTGCAGCACTTTGAGTGCAGTTTTGATTACTATGAAACTATGAAACATGACTATGTTTACTATGATTACTGTGAAACAGTCCAGTATATCCAGTCCAGTAAACCCATATGAACACGGAAAAAAAAAAAAAAAAAAAAAAAAAAAGGAATGCCTCACACATGCATGTTCAGTGGTCTGCTTGTAACTACAGGTAGCTGCCAGATGAGCTCTGGAACAACCAGAGGAATTAATATTGCAATTAATATTGCAATTAATAAATATTGCAATTAGTTACTTACAGGTTATGGAGCACAACAAATTACTGTTCTCTCATACATCCTGCAAATAATGACTATGACTATTCTGGAAGAACACAGAAGGAAATCCCTCATGTGCTAATACTGGCTGGCATGAGGCAGATCCTCAAGTAGAGGAAATCCGTCATCATGGAGCATAATCTCCTCCCTCCATCTCAGATCTGAAGATAACACCTGGAGTTTTTAATAAACTTCTGAAAACAGTATTCAAAGAAGTAAGTTTTAGTCTATCTAAAACCAAAGAAGTAAGTTTTAGTCTATCTAAAAACTAAAAAAACACAAAGAAGAATTTAGGATTGTTTGAATTAAAAATAAAGTTCATTTTTAGAAGCAAATAGTTTATTTCAAATACACCTACTTTTTTTTCCCCATGAAGTAACTCTTGGTTTCTGCACAAGTGTTCACAAAGAAATCGTTTCAAAAATGTACAGCACCTGTTTTACCAATCACAAACTCACATGCTCTGTTACAGTAAAACTGGACTCACTGTTTTTCTCATCAAAGTCCATGAACTCTCCATAATTTTAATTACCAAAGTAATGCCTACCTCCTTCAAATTAAACTCCTGGTAAAATAAAAGAGCAAGTCAGCTATGTTGTTTGGGCGGAAATTTGCTTTATACATGGGCATCCAGAGAATGATGCAACCTGACTGAAGCTAACCCCAAAATACCCTGATAGTGACAGGTTTTACAAAAGGACTCTGCTTCCCTTTGGTTTCCATTCCTCTTTGTTTGACATTTGGATGGCAGAAAAAGGATATCTATTTCTATCAGCAGCATACACCGTGTTTTCCAGAAACTGTGCACAAATCCTGAGAGACAGCAATAAAAATGGGCTCCAAGTACCTTGGATGAGTTTTCAAAATACATGCAGGATTTTTAGCTGCATGATTCCCATCTATCTTCACTGCTTCATTGCTGTTTCCTAGAATAGAAACACCTTGTCAAATGTGTCCTCTGAGCTTGCCAGCATTTACGTCACCACATGCGATCATTTTTCAATCATGGATACCTCTGCATTCAGCCACTTAGGCCATGTAGAACAAACAATCTGGTTATTATAAGACCCACCTAAAGCTTTAAACTGCACTTCGCCTTCTCCCACCAGCCTTCCTCATCCTGAGTGGTGTTTTGTTGCATTAATATTGCAGCTGATTTCTGCTAAGTTATCATTCCAGATGAGCAGCTTCATCACTTTTCATGGTAACATAATCAGCCTAGAAAGAGCTGGATTCATTGCACCCAGGAATGATGGGGAGAGTACACCTCTTCTTTCCAAGTGTTTTGTTAAAATTGTAATTGAATAGGAATTGGGAACAAAAAAAAATACATCAATTTGCTTCAAATTTACAGAACACTGATATATTTCATTTTAAAAGGAAAAGGTAAATATGATTAAGTAACAGTCAAACAGAACAAAGAAATTCATGGGAATACACATGCACACACAAGATAATAGTCTTGCCTGGACAGATCCAAATTCTTCAAGTGTTTGTTATAAAACCTACAATAAAATCATCTGAAACTGAAGTGGTAAGGAGCACCAGCATCCATCTCTCCTCCCAGAGCCAAAGGCAGACACAAACGCATAACTGTGTACATGAAAGAGCAGATGACCAGCTTTTCCATAAAGAGACATTTCTCAGAGTCTCCACTCTGGTTCCACAAAAACAAAAACAAAAACAAAACAAAACAAATAACCAAACAAACAAACAGACGAACAAACAAAAAACTCAAAAATACCCCAAAAAAACCCAAAAAAACAAAAAACAAAAATGAGCTTCCCTCAAAACAGGAAGGATAGAAGGAATATGGAGCTTGCTAAATGTTAGCACACAAATCTTGCAAATTGATGTAATGTGAGATTACTTCAAACACTAAGACTTCCTCAAAGATTTAGCACAGTGGTGGAACACAATCTCCCCAGCTAGTGAACAGGAAACTGAGTTTAAAGGTGCAGGAATCTCTTGCATTGCACCATGCAGCTTGTTGAGACTGCTTCTGTGGAAACTCCATTTCTGCAAATCAATTTAATGTAAAAAAAAAAAAAAAAAAAGCCATCTAGAATCGATAAACACTTACTGAGTTACGCTCAATATAATCTTTATTTTTTCCCAAGCCAAACTCACAAAGAAATCAGCTGTCCAATTCTCCTTTTTCAGGACTCACATCAAAGCTTTCACTTTTTCAGTGAAAGATGTTAGGATCCCCCTCAGAGCTGTTTCACAATGATCTTTAAACAAGGCAGAAAGGTCAAACCCAGTAAAACACAAAGCTCTACTATCCTCTACTCCATGCATACTACATTGTCAGCAATTTTGTGACTGAGTAAATGTTGTGTTTGCTGGTAAGGATAATAAAACAGATTGGCTGCACACTGTTTTTAAGAGTATAATCTATTTTCAAATAGAAAAAATATGGCCTCCTTTAAACCACCAAAAACTGCTGAATCTTTCACTTGAATTTGGTTTCGTCCTACATCCAGCAACAAAAATTAATCTGCTAATTTCATTTGTGAGTAATAATAATTTCAGGCTAGTCTCTAGGGAACAGCATCCATATTGTTGAAACAGTTAAACCATTTTCCAAGAGCCTTCCTGGTTATCTCAGCAAAGGCCATCAAAGGCAAAGAGCCCTAATAAGTTGGCATCCAGATTAGATATATAAATGAAAAGATGGTTACACATGGCTAAATCTAGTGTATCCAAAAAAGTACCTCAGTTGTGGTCACTATAGGACTTTTCCTTCACAGTAAATTCACTTAGAGTACCACAAAGAGATTCCAGAAATTAGTTCCAGATATTAATTCAGTGATGACTTGTTTAATAGAGGGAAAAAAAATCTTTGCAAACTTTGGAAATTCTTGAATAATTGTAGTGTGTCTATACTCAAATAATTCATTTAATTAAAAACATATTTTATTCCACACTTGAGATATAATACTGGAACAGGAAGCATCATGTAATGAAAGATAATAAATGCTCACCAACAGGAACACTAAAAATGCATTGCTTCCCAATGAAATGCTTCATATTTTCCTGATCTTTGGTTGACATCTGTAGTAAGTTCATCCACACTAGACAGAACCTATAGACACCCTTATTCTTGGAGCCAAGGCACCCTTAGATCAGCCCACAAAACTATTTTCACTGCTTATAGTCAAAATTCTATTCCCCATTTTTACTGTCAGCTAGCATTTATCCTTTCCATTCAGTCACCATAGACAATTCCTTCCAGCAGTGGAAAATTGCTTTCATCACTGTGCTGGCCAGTCCTGCCATAGTCCAAAATGCAATATTTTTAAAGGGCTTTTTCTCAGGAGCAAATGCTATAAGATACATTTATCTCTGACTTATCAATTTCTAATTCTTATTCTAAGATTAAGGAATTAAGAGGCAGATACAGCTGCTGTCCTTATCAAATTAATTAGTATAAATTGGCAGTCAGAAAAGAAAATCCACTTCTGGGGAGTACCTAGTTCCCTGCTTCAAATACAGAGCAGAGAGCATATTGTAAGGTAAGGTAATGCTCAGCAAACAAAGGATGTTACACAAAAGCAATTGCCCTCCATACTGCTGTTCTTAGGCTGTCTCCCCTCCAGCTGCAGAACTGTACATGCACTTTATGCTTGATTTCCAACTGGCACAAATTGCTTCCAATTCCAGGCAAAATAGAGAAATGTAAATAAAAATGTATGCTTTTTATAATATATGTAAAAACAATGAATGTTCAAAAACAATCAAAAATACAGAAATTTGTTACAGACTATGGAATCTGGGCATGGAATTATGCATTTTCTTCCTAAATATGATTGCTCTTCTTAAATGTAGCAAAGTCAAAATTTATAGGCAACGCTAATATTTATCACAACATTGTGATGGCACTACAGAAGCCTTCCATAACATTTTTGCTCTAGTGAGATAAGAGCCAACAGTGTTCATCTTACAAATGCTTTTTTATATGCTTGCTCAGTAACATTCTTTTGTGAGACTTCAACACTTATAAAAGGAAATCATTAAGAAATATTATTTCAAATCATTCAAATGCAATTTTGGGTTAGTTCAACATAGTCATTGAATTATTTACAGTGCTTATATGTTACAAATGGAGGGGAGAGAGTTCAGATGGCCCCTGCCTTTGCCCAGGCTTCCGGCAGTAGGGAGCAGTTTTATTAAGGTGGCCAGCATTCCAAAACCCACTCTCGCTCACAAGTTCATAGTAATGACCAATCAGGTCCATTACAGCATTAATTATTTATTGAATAGACACCAGGAAAAGCAGATAGAAGGCTTTAACAGGCTTCTCGCTACACAGTATAAACAAAAGAACACTACTAGTAGGTTCATAATGATGCCTTGTGAAGGCTGACCTAGTACAGAGACTAGATGGAGTTAAGGAATAAAGTAGGTGTCTATTAGGAGGCCTCAGTGGATACACCTTGGGCTGTACAAGAACCCAACCAGGGCTACACCCCAGGTGAACCCAAAATGGTCACAAAAATGGACAACTGGTCACAGGATCTCACACTTTAATAAGTTCTGCTCCATTTGCATATTGGAGTTAATTACATCTTTAGGTTATGAAGTCCCATCCTTCTTGGTTTTCGTTTTTCTCTCTCTAGTCCACATTGTTTATGCTCTTGTGCCTGAAATTTGGATCAGTTGTCCTTGGTCCCCAGATAGAGCAGGAATTGTTTTGTCTACCTACTCTGTGAAGAGAGCTCACTGTCCTCTAATATGAAGCCCAGACCCACATACTTAAGCAGTACAGAATCTGAAAAATATAAAAGCTAAAACCTGAGGCATCAATAAGACAGTGCACTCTAATAAAGGTACCTATATTACAGCTAACAAAGAAATAGTACAAATTAGAAGCCAG
The DNA here is from genome assembly GCF_017590135.1 of Pyrgilauda ruficollis. Classification (NCBI taxonomy): domain Eukaryota; kingdom Metazoa; phylum Chordata; class Aves; order Passeriformes; family Passeridae; genus Pyrgilauda; species Pyrgilauda ruficollis. Next base: position 263,647 of record NW_024522984.1, on the reverse strand, counting down.
TGTCACTTACCAGGGAATGATGGTGGTGGGCAAAGAGCCTACTTTCTCTCAATTTCCAGGAAAGTTACTTGAGGCTAACATCTTGGCTTTTGAGGAGAACTTCTCACATACTCAGAGAATGTGTAAATTATAGTGGTCTTTTATAGTTTGTAGAAGTGCTGTGTCTGTCAGTCACAAATTTTAGCTTATCCCTTCCCATGCATTCAAGGTAAGATGTTTATTGCTGGCTGAGGATGTTTTCCGATGAGATAATTCATCACAAGGCAAGCGTATTCTGGCCTGACCTAGCCAAGGGGGAAGCAGATGAGCTTTTGCTGTGTCAGGGGTGAGAGGTCCTGTCACATCATTATTAATAGCTGCTAAAAAGCTGTCCTGGTTCTCTGTTGGTGACATCAACAGGTGTGAAGCGCTTTAATAGCGATAGAAGTGCTTAAAACCTACAAATACTTTCCTCCTGCTTTTGAGATACACAAGTGCATGTTTGTTGCTGATGCACAGGAGAACAAGTTTCTCAAGTTTCTCAGCAGGATCAGTAATGAAAGGCCCAAAAGACAATCCCTGTGTTTTGACATGTGTGCATTGGCAGTGAAGAATATGAAATATCATGAATAGTAAAGGATCCCTGAGTTCACACTTCCCTGCATGCTAAAACAAATGTGAAAAAAACTTTCCTTGTTTTTGCTTTTCATTCAGTGTTTGACAAGAACATAATTTTGAAATTAAATTTTTAAATGCCATTTTAGAAACCAAATTATAACACAAACCAAATACAGTTTTTAGAAGTTTTACACTTTGTGGAATTTAATGTAAACCTACCAAAAACATATTCTTTCTAGAAAGTCAGAAGGGATTCTTCTGGAACTACTACTGAAGTGCTTGAGAAGCACACAAAGACTTTAATTTTGACTTGGATACAATATTTTTCTGGCAAACAAGAAGTATGTCAGAGTTTCAAACTTTTGAAGTTCAAAGTATTGGAATAACACACTAGGAAAATTGGGCTATGCCTGAACAGAAACCACAATATCTAAAATAGCTAAAATGTAATCTTTAATATGATCATTTATACCTGTAACTACGACTATTTCCAATTAGGAAAAAAAAAAAAAAAAGAAAAAAAAAGGGAAATAAATTCTTAGAAGAAACACGGGGGAAAACATCAAGCATTAATTTAAGAGATTCAAGCTGGCCAAAAAAAAGACAAGTGAAATTTCTGATTTTCATTTGATGCTGGCATAGGAACCTGCTGTATGCTGGTCAATATGACTGAAACATAAACTACCCTCCAGCAATAGATTAACCAGATAAAGAAATTTCATTGAGACAAATTATACTCAAGCACTAGGTAATTCTGTTGGACTTCCATGCCCATGCTTCTGTCATTTACCCTCCACTCTTCATTCCCTCCTTGTAGGTTCTGCACAGGTTCATTACGGAGGTCACAGCTGGCGTTGCCAAAACCAAGATGTGAGTACCAAGTTTCCTAATGCGAGCTGTAGTGTGGGAGAGAAATGCTGTTCTCTTTGAGACCTTTTGTCTTCTGCAGCCTAAAAGGATAAGTCATACAGTGACTGTCCTGAGACTGAACCAGCAAAAATGCTTTTGACAGTACAAACCACCGTCAGCTCTCATTTCAAAAACTGAGTTTCAAGAAAGACGGATTTGGCTTTTTTTAGAGATGTCATTCTATTGAAATGAAATTTATTTTCAGAGGCTTCATAAACTGGCTGAGTGAAATCTTAACTGCATTAACTTTTTAAGATATATTCGAAAAACTGTATTTCATGGAACTGCTGCAAAAGCCAGATTTAGTGCCTATAAATCACCTCCTGAAAAGGAATCCATTCTGACATGTTTTATTGAATATAACTTAATAATAAACCCAGACTCTCCAGACTGCACATGGGACGCCCAGCTGTATTTGTGCAGGATTCCCAATGCACTACCAGATTAGGATCTGGCATGACAAATTCAATTGGCTGCTTGTGGAGATTAGGGGACTGCAGGTCATATTTTTCGTAAAACTATTAAATGTTTAGCCTACTCTTTTCAGTGAGTCTCACCAAGGACATTCTACACTGCCATTAGCTGAAAGGAAGCCTCTGTCATATAAATCAGTTCATGCTTCAAAAATTTTAAATATAGCATCTTATTCTCCAGAGTATGGAAATTCGTTATCCTACCCATATATTATGAGGGAGCAGCAGCCTTGAAACATGTTCTTCAGTGACCCTTATTTTTCTAAGCCCAGGGAATTCCTCAGGTATCAGCCAACAGCAAATTATATCTGAATGTCAGTCATGGCCCACATGCTTTTTCTAACTCAAGCATCTTAACTCTAAAGTGATTGGTCTTTTTCCTCTGGAGTCAGGCTGAGTGATATAGCAGCTCTCTCAGTTGTGGTATTAACATTTCAAGTCAAGGCTCAATTCTCATCTCCATCTGAGAGACAAGATACAAGACCTTAGGCCTGCAAGCACTGCAGGGAACTTTATTTTGATTCTCAAAATCCCCAGTGTTTTACAGTTTGGAAGTAAACCAAGAGGCCACAAGTTAAAATTCCTCCTATAGAACAGAGAAATATGCTGTTGAGATTTCATATCAACACGGCTGTTCTGGGGAAGAATGCTGAAACCTTGCTGCTTTTTGGAAGAACCCTAGCAAGCACATTCCAATGGCATGTCCCAAACCTCACCAACAAAAATCCACTCCTCCCAGATCCCAGTGACAGATGCTTGCCCCTGCCACTCTCACAGCAAAGCACATTCCTCCACAGAGAGATGAGGCAGTGTGTTGACTATCCATGGGACAAGCTTGTGGATATGAGCCTCAGGACTGGTAGCTTTCTCTTTCCTGTTTTTTTTCTGAGGAGCTGCAGCAATTTGGGAGGCAACTGCAGCAAAAAGACCCAGAGGTTTGGGTCACTTTCCTTGGTAACCCTTCTAGCTGATGGTGGTAGCTGCAAGATGTTACTCAACTGAGCATGTCAGAGTTTTGCCGAGAGTAGTTTTTTGGACTACTTTTTTCCACAGGTAACTCAAATCCATTTTTTTAGCATGACTTTAAGGAGGCTTCATTTATGTTGTTTCAAAAGGAAATTTTCATCTTGAACTGGTTCCCAAAAACAGGCATGTTCTAGAAATAGCTACATCATCTTTATGATGTAACTTTCTCAGGATATGGAGAGCATCAGAAAAAAGACTTCTGTTATCATAAACACACAGATTGATCTTTTGCATGTTCACCTTTCACTCTTAAGTTTTTTAACTCCTTTCAATACTGAAAAAGCTATCCGGGAATCCAAGAGAAAAAAATCAAAATAACTTTTCCACTGTGTAATCTCTGCAAATTTGAGGTGTTATGGAAAGTTAAGTGTGGTTAGATATATAAGAAACAAAAGCTAAGAAGACTTGTCATTTGCTCTATTTTTCTTAGGAAAGAGAAGAAACAATGCTTAGATTCTCTCCCCTCTCTTCTCTACCAAGAAAAATTTCAAATTTCCACATTTTCAAGTGGTAGGGCCAAAGCTGTAAAACCAATTGTCTAAAAAATCTCACATTAAAAAAAATTTGGAAAAAAATATTTAATATAACATTGGACAGACCAAAAAAGTTTCTTTCTATTTTAAATAATGTGAAATAGTGACAACTGAAATAGTTGCCAGAGCCACAGAGTTGTTTAGCTGTAATTATTTACAGTGTTCTTTGAACCAGAAAGACAACATGGCCATACTCAGTGATAGTTGTGGAAGAAAGAAAAAAATAAGATTAATTATTGAAATTTGGATTTCAGCACTGGAGGTTTTCAGAACAGTTTGTTGTCCTATTTTTCTTCCAGGTTCCCATAGCACTGCACTGCTACAACCAGTTTAGTGGTAACTACTATTTTTTTTTTCTACAGCACTTCAAAACTATAGCATTTAGCATTCAAATTTCATTTTACAAGTACTTTGACATTATCAAAAATTAAATCCCTAGTTAAAAGTCTACCATTTAAAATTCACACTTTTAAAGAAACTTATTGAAGGAGCCAATAGATATACAAGAAAATAAAATATCTGAAATAGATGGTAATCTTAAAATGCCATTCCACCTTAACTAGTTGCAAAAAGCATACAGCAACAATTCACCTGCATGGGGCTTTTATGATTTGATTTCTGCTCACCTGTTATAAATGTGCATATAGGAAGGAAAGCTTCCTCATCAAGTTTTCTGTGGGACAGAAAACATCGTAAAGAGAGGAAAAGTAAGAAGAAACACCTCTTCTTTCTTCTTACACTCCCCCTAGCACCTGGATTAATATCCCATTACACAGTCAGGAAACACACATAAGTAAAAATAAAATCATAACAGTGTTGGCAGGAAACAGGTTCACCTGGATTTAAACTCTGTCACCCAAGGTAAAACATATTAGACAGATTTTGGCTTCACTGTAGTTAGTGGAAATGTTCCCATGAATGTCACAATGGGCAGGATTAATTTTATGTCATTCACTACAATCACTGATGTCTATAGAGGCAAAGAGAAACTGTTCTATAATATTATTCTGTAAAACACAACCATAGCTGTGGTTTCTCACATAGATGCTGAATAAAAAAGAACTAGCTTCAAATATAATCCACACTCTTACTTATATCTTAATGAAAAAAATTTGCTTTTCAACCGAAAATATTCCACACTTGCCCTCAGTTGTACTGTGGGGTTTTTACTGCAATTCTTTGATACATAGATATCAAATAATGCTTTGAATAATAGAGACAAAGAGAAAATAAATCTTCAAAATACAAGTGTACCAGGATATTATAAGATATTATAATGTGAATCTGCTTATAACATATAAAGGAACAGAAAAATATTATTGACTAGTGCCTTATTTCTCAGATGCCCAAGCTATTGTATATCATCCTGAGATTAGTCCAAAGCAAACAGATATGCACTTTAAAATTATCTCTTTTTCTCAGTACAAGCAATCATTGAAGAAAAATTTAACCATAAAAATGCAAAATCTAAAAACTGTAAAAAGCAAAGTGGAAGGAGGACTGTATCTTAGTTGACTCTATTTGTAACTGTAGTGCCTGGTCTCAGGGTTCAAAAAGAAGGGTTGTTCTCCCTGAGACACTCCCAGACTAATTCCAAATGTCAGCAGCAACCCGATGTTCTTTCATCCCATGGACATTACTCTGCCTTCCTGTTCTGCCAAGACCACCCAAACACATTTGAGCTTGTGACGTGGCATCTCTGAACCACACAGGATGGGAATGATTAACAACTACTGCAGACGTGGCTCCTGTGCAAGGACAACCTCCCTGACCACTGGGATTCATCCAGATCCTCAACCACAGGAAGAAGCAGGAAGGAAAATCACTGGAGCCAGCATCACCCAGCACTAGTCATGTTCTGCACACCCAATAGGTTCATCCTAACCCTACCAGTGGGGTGCCTGTTGTGTTCTGGCCATTTCCCACATTTAGGCACCCCCAGAATTTGCCCTTTTTTCTCTCTCCTCCCTCTTGCTCTTCTGAGTACTTTGGTACCAGGTCACAAGGCCTGGTAAGGTAGGTACACAACTTTTCACATCCAGGCCTCAAGGACCAGAGAGGGAGACTATTAATATTTTATGCACACTGTGGTAGGTAAAGAGCTGTGCAAATATGGTTTGATTACATTATGAAATCAACCTGCTTGATCTCCTAAAAGACCTTACAATGTCCCCTTCTTTCGCTTTGAAAACAGGAATAAAATCACCTCTAGCAGCCTGTTATATCCTCATTGAGCCCAGCATGCTGTACAGGAGTTTCACAACATCACCACCCCTCCGTGTACACACAAAAAAAAAGGGAAATTAGAGTAGAATTGGGATATAGTGCATGTGCATATTTTGGTCATGTTTTTGGACTGTACCACAATCTGTGCAGCCATGCCAGAAAGACAAGGAAAAACTAAGTGCAGAAATCTATATTCCCTGTCCAGAAAAGGCACTGAAACACTATTTGAAATCCTAATGAAGACAAATACTTCATACATCACTACAATACACCTCCTATTCATAGAGAATGACAATGGTAGAAAATGAGCTGAAAAATGCCAAGAGTGCTGTCATCCATCCTTACCCTCTAATAGTAAACATCAAGTTTTTCCAAAAAAGAAAAAAAAAAAAGTGCATCAAAGCTGAAAGGCAGAAAACATAGTAGACACTTAAATTAGAAATTATTTAAATTGAATTTTAAATTAAGAATGCCCAGAAGCTGGCCTGTTTATGATAAACCTCTGGGTTTCTGCATGGCTGGATTCACATTAGCAGAGAAATCATAGCCTCATGTGTTCATTAATCTCTTACATTCCAGTTAGAAACGGAATATTGCATTAGCATGCAGAAGGACACAAGCCAGCACTACTGGGGAAACCAGTATTTCTGTCATAAGCACTGGAGAATCACAGTGCAGATCTGTATAAATAATAAGGTAAAGGAAAAAAATTGGCTTGCACTGTTCTGAGGCTCATTTACCTTGATTAGAATACTGACATTCATTTTAACGTGACAGCTGTTCTGATCAGCCAACCAAAGGCCAGTGTTCAACACTGTTCTGTTAGAAGCTTCTCCTTCCTTCTCTCTTATATCCCTAAAAAAAAAAAGATAAAATAATGCCCAGATATGCTGAAATCTTTCATTCATTGATGACTTCCAAGATTCAGATACAATTCACAGTATTTACTGCAGCACTCAATTTTAGGTATATAGTTTACTCAGAGTTGTTCCAGTCTAATTTGCAGTTCATCAGTGACTTGAACTACCTGAAGCTTTTCTTTGAAGAGCAAAAAAAAATTTCAACTTTTGACAACAGTATCTTTCCTTTGGAAAATGCTCTAAGAGATGTTACCAGCAGATGGTCTGGCAACTGGCCACTTGTCACCTGATACAAGCTTTGTACCTACTTCTTCTCATTATCTTTAACAGAAATAAGCCAAGTCCTGACTCAGGTTCCAGGCCCCAAAAATCCAAGAGAATCTGTACCTTTGACTTCATTGCTCTTGTCTCAGCTGATCTTCAGCAGTTCTGCTTTGAAGGGCAGTGTTCTTTATTCTCAGATAATAGTACCCAATATGCTGATTCCTGCATCATACATGTTCCTTATGCTGAAGTCTTCTATTCCCCTCTAGTAAGCTCATATTTTCAAAAAAATATATCTAGAAATATCCATGTTTTTCCTGGCTTTTCTGCCTTTGGAGGCCAAAATTCTGCTGGCTTGGGCTAGACCCTTGAAGAAGACTGCACAGAAGGCACTAGGATACATTAGTGGGCAACTTTTCAACTGTGTATTGTGCCCCAGAAAATTTCAGAATTAAGGCAACTAAGGCTACTGATTAACACCAAATTTGCCAAATCATTTTGGCTGAAAACATATTTTGTGTTTAAAACCTTTTATTTTGACATCATTTAAATACTTGGAAGCACCTAATTCCTAAACACACTGGAGCCTAAACACTTCAAAGCAAAAATATTTCTGAAACATAAGAGTTCTCAAAGACTAATTTTGTTCAAAACCCCCACCATCTCTTTCCCCTCAGCTATCTTATTTTTTCAGCAAAAAAGTTAATTTTTCACTGGCCCCCTTGGGAATCTGAGGGAAAATTCAGAAAAAAGTTAGAGAGGGGAGACAGGGAAAAATACTCAGGCCTCAAGGATTGCTTTGCCCGATGTTGTGAATGCGTGGGGAAGTGAGTCAGAGAAAAGACAACCACTCACCTGATGTCCATATGGCAACAGACACAGTTTATTCCTCGAGCCCCCCTTTATAAAGGGCATTTGAAAAACCCTGTCTGGATAGCTCAGTGGTCTGATTTTTTTATGCCACTCAGATTCTGAACCAGTGAGATGCCTGCAGCTTAGGATGGAACGTAATTGGTTGAAATTCCTGTTTTTCAGCCTAGAGGCTGGCTTTATGGAGCTGGCTGGGTTTCTTATTTACAGCCAAATCAATTGCCCAGTACAAGCCAGCTCATACTGTAACATAATGTGACAACACCATGTCAATGGTTCTTCATGTCAATGAAGGCAGAGTGAAAAAGACGAAATAATGAGCTAGCCAGTATTGCAGCACCTCAAGCAAGAGAAACTGAAGAGTACATGGGTCCCAAGACATAGGACCTAAATAAACATCCTACTGACAGTCCAAGCAGAAAATCTGCTTTGCTGTTAAATTCCAGGAACTTCACATCCTCTTTGTTCCCAGGATAAGTCACTCCTCCTTTCATATAAATATCACAAAAGCAGAGATCCTCAATACATCAGCTAATATACATATGATAATGTATAATAGAGACTCAGATGACCCTAAATATTAGGCATAACATGCAAATCCCAGAGAAGGAATATGCCTTGCTCAGAAGCCACTTAGCCAGCTGTTAGGAGGTATGTCAGTACCTCAGGCTAGTGCAGCCCACTGACTTGAAGGCAAAATGCTGACAGATTTATGTTATAGAAATCACTTTTTTATTAATAATTTTCAATCTGAAATGCTTTCAAAGAACATTGTTTGAAGGGCTTAAAATCAAACAGAAATTATTCAGTTTTCCCATACTTGAATACATGGCACATTAGCTACATTCAGTCTTGCCTGAAAGAGAAAGAGATATTAGCATAGCAAAAATCAGAGATTTTAACAATCTATTAGATTAGATCTATCTATTCATTTAGAAGGCATTTGCTCTCTCATGCATTTGTGGTGAGGCACAAAATGGTTGTGGTTGAACAATTGTTCAAAAAGGCAATCGCCTACTATAACTCTGCTGGAATGATATGTACAGCATTCGCATTCAAATTGACAATCTGTGAGGGTGTTCAGTAAGGAGGTCTTTTTATACTGAACATCTTCATTTCAGTATTGGCAGAAAGGAAGGAGAATTTAATAACATCAGACATTTTAAATCACAGTTCTCCAATCTATTTCAATTATCCCCTTACTACTTCTTGAAACTACAGTACCTGTTTTCTCTAAAACTTTGCAAGACTTCAGCTCCATTTGCCACCTCCACTTCTGGCTATTAAATTGTGCCTACCCTACAGGGGTGTAATTAAGGAAGCATTAAGATTCTTTCACCAAAGGACAGTTCATTTGTTGCCGCTTCACTCTTTTTTTCAGGAGGTTAACATCTTGACAGCCCTTGCTGTTCCAGAGTCAATTTGCATCCAAAGGATGGAGGCTCAGGACTGAGCAGTTTATCTTCTCACCTCTTATTTATTATCACATCACTTGGCAGTGCTGCTTACCTTTCTCACCTTGGAAACAGGAACCACACACTCTTGGGACCGTGGGAATAGAGACAAAATCCCTTTGAAATAATAAACCTAATGATAAAAATATTAACAGTATGATGATACCCTAAAAGTTCCAATGTTAAAAGCAGGCTGCTTGCCTGCATTCTTTGCCTTCTTGTCCCCCACTAAAAGTTTAAAGTACTGGTAATTGTGCAGCTAGACATAGTTATTTGTAGTTACAAACAAAATACTACACTTTGTCTTCTGCTTGGAGCAGCAGTCCCTTCAGAAGGAAGTGCTGTCCCACTCTGTCCTGAAAAGAGGGCCATCACAGTTCAGAATCCTCCTGTGTGGCCTTACATTGGTACCAAAGGCATCGTGCATCATGTTGTACCATTTAGACACCTCTGCCATGATCCTGAAGCAGAAGCAGGATGCCTTTAGGAGAAGAAGGAAACTAAAGAACTGGATGACTGAAATATTTGAAACGGCAGCCATTAGGGAAGTAGTGATGGAATTAGCCTGAAGTGATGGAATTCACTGCAGAAGCTTCTTAAGGAGACTTTAACCCCCTTGTGTACCCAGAAAGAGATTTGCTGCACACCAGTGCTGACTGTGCCTACTGTGCATGGCTGAAAGAATCAGCATTAATAAAACCACCAGGCAGCAGCAGCAGCAAGAGAAGCTGGACAGTGTCAGGGCAGCTATGAGGAAGAGCAGCAAAAACTCATCTGCGACACTGCAATTCCCTGACCCTTCCCATTTAGGTTTGGGATGGGATACAAAATTTGCCGTGCTTCCTGCTCTTCTCCTCGTGCACCCAAACTCCACCTCCCCCCTTTTTCACCAAAAAAAACCAGAAAACTATTCCCATTTCCTTTGAGGGAAGCACATATACTCCCACTTCCTGGGCTCTCACACAGCCCAATCCCCCTGCAGGGCAACTTCTTGGAAACAGCAGCATGGCAGATATGGCAGAGAATAATCCAGTAAAGGATGGAGCTCTATGTACAAGTTGATAAACTTGAATTAATTGCCCTGACTGATAAAGATATCACAAAAAATATTCTGAAAACGCATTCACCAAGCCATGCATCCATGACTGTGCAGTAGCTAAATTTAGCAGGCAATTCAGTCTAGTAGCAGCTAATTTGGGAAAATTATTAATTTTTATTTTAAAGAAGCAATGGTTGTGATGCATGGTTGTTAATCCATTTTTATTCTAATGTGTCTATCATCTGAGAAATTACTTTCAAAAATCCCTTGAAAATTAACATTTCCTTCATTTTTATTCAATGGGCAAACACCTGAGGAGAACACAGGGTAGAAGATGACTTTAAAACAAAAAAAAATGCTAGCACTGATGTCATTACATAAGATTAAAGTGAATGTCGTTTATTTGACCCTTTTCTTGCCTATAGTTTGATCAAGTCAAAACTCCACATGTAGCATAGCCCAAAAAACAGTTTTGAATGCCAGAAGAATCATGCCAGATGAGTTAAAAAAAAAACGGAAGGAGCAGATAGAGAAAGAAAAGATCACAAACCTGAAGTGTAAGCTGTTCTTTTCAATTAAGAACTGGTTTCACAATTCCAGTTCACTTCCTTCTACTTCTTAACTTGGCAGGAATAAGAGTTATCTTAGTACAATCTCTGTAGCAGCTTGGCTGAGCTCTCAGAAAAGCAGGAGAGACAGCGTATTGACACAGTCTTCTTTGCTATAGTGGCTTTACAGAGTATCAAAATACTTCTTTAAATAAAAGAACAACTTGGTTTTTATCCTCAGGTAGGCAGCTAAGAACCAGTGAGTATTCTGTGTGGAAGCAGTCTTACTGAGCAAAAGGAATATCTGTACCTATTCACTGTTATTTCCTTAATGACATTTCAAAGGAGTTACAGAGTTACAGAATGGTTCAGATTGGAAGTGAACACATCTGATCCAACCTCCCAGCTTAAGCAGGGCCATCCCAGAGCACATGGCATAGGATTGCAATGAGATGGTCCTGGAGCACCTCCCATGAGGGAAACTCCCCAACTCCCTTGACCTGCTGGAAATGCTCCTCCTAATGCGTCCCAGGACAACATTGGCCTTTCTGGCCACTAGAACACTGCTGGCTCACAGACAACTTGGTGTCCACCAGGACCCCCAGATCCTTCTCCACAGAGCTGCTCCCCAGCAGTTCACCCCCAGCCTGTAATAGCCTGAAAGAGAGAAAGAAATTGTCTCCTTCTGATGAATTATCTTTATATATCAAACAAACATTAGGAATAAATATTTACAGAGTCCTTTATCAAGCCATTACTAGCCTTAGATTATATAACCATCAACTGATAAGGAACAGCTCCACCAGCTATTATTTATCTTCTTTACTCAAAACTGTGCATACTGTTTTCTCCAGGAGCATGAAAGCCTTAAATTAAAGGTGTGCTAATAATGAATAAAATGCCCTGTATTTCCTTAGATTGGCATCCTAGAAGAGATTCCTATTAGCCTTTTGGCCCTAGCTCTTAGGAAACTTAATTCATTATTGTGAGAAATTGCAGAAACAAGTTATTTCTATAGAAATTCTCCCTTATATGCAGATAGACTTTATTGGATTTGTTTGGGATTTTTTTCCTTGCTGTATTATAAATGCTAAACTCTGTGGAATATATACCATAAAGCACCAAGCAGCCTAAAAATTTTTTACCAAATATCACACCCTGTGGACTGGCCATATTAGCACAGCAAGGAATGAAAGGAGAGTGCTGGTATGGCATGAATAATATATTATACATCCTCACTTCTGTAACCTCAGTATTTGTTTTCCCTTTTACCAATGGATGTAAGCAAGAAAAAACTGTAGGATTTAGCAAGTGCATATTTTGTTTCAGACGAAGGAATATTAAGATATTAACTGGATCTGTATTTTTTAGATGGCATAGTTACTTCAAGTAACTTCAGTTTTTGGCTATGCTACAGAATTACATGGACAAATGGGCAGGCATTTCACCACATGGATACAGAGCAACGAAAACAGAACTTAAGTACACCCGTTTTTTCATTGGAAGACTACTGTAGTGAGACAATAAGTAACTTTATGTTGCTCCTAATTCTATTTCCTCTCATCCTTGCAGCTGAGTGTCCCTTCTTTATCAATAGGGAGGAAGGCTTGTGACTGATGTAAACCAAGCAGTCCTCTCTAAGGGGCTGGGAAATAAAAAAAATTATGAACCCCAAATAAAAGCAAATAGTCCTTCACCTAAAAAAAACCCCTCATTCTCATATATGATCCTGGATCCCTGCAAAAATCATATATCAGATCTGCCCTGAAGGGCTGGGATGAAAAGAAAGACCAGGCCTTTAAAGAGAAAAAATCACAGGGATTATTTCCTTAGGGGAAAAAAAAAAAAAATCCAAAACCATTTTATCTTTTTTTTCACCTCAAAAAAAAAAAAAAAAAAAAAAACCTCAAAACATGAAAATTCCTCCAAATAAATGGGAAAAAAACCACCAAAAAAAACAATCAGAACCAAAAACAAACATAAAGCAAGACTGGAAGCAATCACCCAGCATGGAAAATAAACTAAAATGCTGGAAAATTATCAAACAGAACAGAAAATAGCTTTATAATGGGAAATGTCAGGCAACCCTAGTAAAAACTGAAGCTTCCATTCCCACCTGTAATCACAACCACTGCACTCTTAATAGGTAATTACAATTAGACACGGATGGTGACAGAGATGGTGCAATTTTCTGTTGATACTTGTGGATATATGTTTTGTTAAACTAAGTGCTCAGGAAAATTAAGGGCACTCCTGGAGATTTCTCCTTTAGGTCTCCAAGATCACCTCTCAAATCAGAGGGCAAGACTTAACAGATAAAAAAAAAACAGTGTAAAGACAAACACTTAATACAGATAATCTGGATTATTTTAAAATTTTGCATTTCCTATTGTTCTAGCGAGTTCTGAGTGATGATAGAAAGTCTATTCCACGTAAGCCTATTTTCTTACAAATGACAAATGAATTTACTAAGAATTCTATTTTGAATAAAACACAAAGAAAAAACAAAATAACCTTATGCAAAAGTGCAGGCTGAGAGGCAAAAGCAGAATTCTATTACTGAAATATAATTTAGTAGGATATTTTAGAAAAGCCCTTTTCTGTTTTTAAAATAAATTGCATTGTGTTCAGAATGTTTCAAGGTGGTGATTGGGTTGAAATCCGTACTTCAACAAGATTGATATATAAATACTAAGTTAAACCAACTTGTTTTATTCCCCATAAAATTCCACTGAAAAAATCTTTTTCAATCATTTTTTAAAAGTTTTCTCCTTTTGATATCAAAGAATATTAAATACACAAAGAACTTCTTTAGAACTTCTGTTTATTTAATATTATAATCATATATTTATATAAACATATAATATCATAATAATATTTTTATGATTAAACTGTTTTCAGTTTAATCATAAAAATATTGATTTGCTTATTTGACATTTAAAGGTGTCTTAACTTCTTGAAGACCAATTTGCAAATAGTTTTTTCTATTAATGAGAAAACTAGTAAGGCATATGCACAAAGGCTCTCAAGGAAGGAATGATGCCAGCAGCATGTTTTGAAAACACAGATATGTCTTCTATCTTAATTAAATATCCAGGAAGAAAAAAATCAAAACATTTTCCCAGAGTAATAAGCAAGCCACTGGACTCTGCACATCCTTCACCTTATCACTACTTTTTGTGGTCTTTCTGCAAGCAAACCACTAATTACCGTTTTCAGAACAAAGAGACAGAAACCTGACCTGACTGAGCCACTTCCAATTCAATTCTGTTCCTTCACCATCACCAGCAAAATGAAGTTAGCTTGAGCAGAAACAAATAATTACAACTGTTAAAAAGATTTTTTTTCAGATATTAAGATGTCATGCAGTTTAAGATAACAACAGCTTCTCCTGACAAAAACCACTAAGTTTACACTACATTTTCACAGAAATAAGAATAACTCACATGATGAAGAGACAACTTTAAAGAAAATTTATGGTTACTAGGACTAGCTAATTTACTAGTCTTAAAACCGATCTCAGAATGGAAAAACCTCTATGGAGTGACCAGACTTCGATTTCATAGAGCTTGATTAAGATCAGTCCCTTTTATCCACTGGACTTTGCACAATATGTGTGACAGAATGTCTTTAGTCTCAAAACTCTCTTGACAATTTAGAATCACTTCAGTGTCGCTGTAACCTCATGTTGGAGACACACACAATTCAAGCAATGAAAAAAGGTCCCTTTATTATCCACAGCCCAAATTTATATTCTTTTCTAAAGCATCACTCTAATTGGTTGGTAACTAGTTGTTACTCCATTTGATTAGTTAGTTGGTTAGTTGTGGCATGTGCTTGCTCAAGTTTCTTTTTTTGGATATGTTTGCCTTCTTCTCTCAATGATCTAGGATAGCTGTCACAGGTGCAGTTAACTGTCACAGTTTTAGAATCCCTTCCCATGAGAAAAAACAGATGTCCACCAGTAGGGGATTCCATTCTCATGAAAGCTGGCAAGTTCTCGTGTGTACAGCTGACCACAATGGAGTCAGTCTGTGAGGCTTGGACTTTGAAGCCTGTTGTCAGCCATCACAGTTCAGTCAAGTAATGTAAGGCAGAAAAGTCCACAATCAGCTGCAGAAATATTTTGCCCCCTCAGAAGTCAAAACCATATCAGAATGGCCAGTTTTCAAATCCACATACTACCTACTGCTAGGTTTAGGCTTATGGTTTTCACTTAAATTGTAATACTTGCTTTCTTCCTTCCCCAAGACATGGCAAAACACCCTGGCAGCAAGTATCTTGTCTCTCATTATACTAGCCAAATCTGTAAGACTTACAAAAAACAGTTATCAGACTTTTAACCTGACAGTATTTGCTAAACAAAACCCCTGATGCAGAGCTGCAATAGCATCAATTTGGATATTTTGAAGCTGTGGAAACTCTGAAAAAAGTTAATTCAAGCAGAAAAACAGACAGTCTTGCAGAGGATCAGTAATGGGATCAGTAACGCCATGACCAATATGATCAAGTGAAGCCGATTTATTGCAAAAAGCAAGCTATACTTATACTGTTTTCTAGTGTTCACACCTCAAGCTAATACATGACTTGTTAAATCCTTCTACACATGCATTTTAATATTTCAATTCATTTTAGTTAGTCTTTCTTCTTCATGTGTCTCGCTGCGGTTTGCTTGTCTGCCTTTGCATCCTGAACCTTCTGCTTCTGTGTGCTCTTTTGTGTCCTTCAAGGGCATAGTGACCTTACTGTTTCTATGAAGACTGGAATGTCCATTGTCCTGCAAAAACCTCTCAACACACTCTCAGATTATCATGTTGCTTTAAGGATATTCAACTACATATGTGTGTGTGTATATATATATATATATATGTATTTGAGGGTTTTGTCTTATTTCCATTGTGATGTCTTACACCAATCTGGTTGTTGCAGACAAAAACTTCTTTCTGACAGAAACTTTCCTATCTAAAGGAAAATAGTTGGTTTCATACACCTTTGAGTTTAATTAGGCACTCTCTAGGACTTTTTCTGATCCAGAATGAAATGCCTTCTAGGCAACCCAAAGCATTAATGTACTGAAAAGGCATGTCAGCCATGAAGAGCAACCAGCCTCAGCCATAGGGAAAAACATCGTGCAGAAATGCCTAGGCTCAGGCTGGGGGGCTGTAGAAGAGTCATCATGAGTGTAAGTAAAAAAAAAGGTGAGGGGAATGCTACAGCTAATTACTGAATGAGAGACCTGAGTAGGCAAAAAGAAATTAAAGAGTCCATTCTCCACTCTCCTGGGACACATGCAGACTAGTCATCAGCATGACACCATAATCCTCATGCCAGATTTCTTCAGATTACTATGCAGAATGAAGACAGCAAAGGAAATTCAGACCCAAGTTTCAAAAAAAAAAGTTTTCTGTAAGGTTTACATCAGTAATGATATTTTAACAGTGGTTAAAGAGGACTGTGCACTCACCACAGATCAATTTGCTGGCTGAGACTTTGCCAATCAAATTTTTTGAGAGGACTGTCAAAGTGCCGAATCCCTTCTCCACAGTATTAATCCACCCATTACACTACCTCCTGGACACCCATTCTCAGAACCTGTGATGAGCCATAGTTCAGGTCCCCCAGTGTCAGAGAGGTTTTCGATTCATTATTCATCTTTATTATAAAAACTTCCAATGAATACTTTTTATTCTGGGAATTTAGGAGGGAGGGACAATCTGCATAAGAAAAAGCATGACTCGTCTTCCCAGGCATACTGGCTGAACTGAAAAAAGTGTCCTTTTGGAAAAAGTGGGCACTAGGGAAGCATGGCAATGCAATAGATCTTTTAAAAAAACATAAAAAACAACAACAAACAAAAAAAGTTATTATAGATTTTTTTAAATGGAGAGTCCACCCATACAACACCAGAAATCTCCACTCTGATGGAGAACCAGATAAGTTTAGTCTGGGTTTCAAACTAGGGGTGAACCCACATCTCATTTATGCTTCATTTATACCTCTTTTCTTTAGGCTGTTCTTCAAATGTAGGGACTTCTAATTGCTGATTTCATGGAATAAAACCCCTTGATGTCTTTCCCAAGAGTCACACAGAATGAAGCAGAACAATGGCTGCTCTAGCAACAAGTGAGAAAGCTCCTATCAAAAGATGAACAAACAAGTTTTACGCTCATTTACAAGACAATCACTCATCACAGTTACAAATTATCATATACAGTTCAGTATTGGCCAACCTTTACAGTAGTATTGTAGAAAGACAAAGATTAAATTTGCTGAATGTACTTTGAATAAGGAAAATCATTCAAATAGAGAAAAGTTGACCTACAAAGAGGATTCATGCAAAACTCATTGATGTTGAAGGAGACAGAAAGAACTCCACCATGTAGAGAGTGGTAGAGCACTGGAGCAGGGAGGTCTTGGAGTCTCCATCTCTGGAGACATTTCAAATCCACTTGGATGTGTTCCTATGTCACCTGCTTGGGGGTGAGTGGCTGTCTGGGAAGGAAGGGACAACTTGAAGGAACAAAAAACAGTACCTCCCAGACAGATTTTAGTCTCCTTCACCCACCCAGGGAAAAGTTAAATGAAGCGAAAACATAGCGTGTGAGTGCGTAACTTAAATATCTCCCTGTGGTGGTATCTGATCCCTTCACAAGATGAGTGAAAATCTCAGTACCAAGGTAAAAGCTGAATTTTACACAGTACTTGCCAAACACAATGCAAAACCTTCACCTGGTGGAGAGGTCTGGGCAGAGAAAAGAACTCCACCATGTAGAGAGTGGTAGAGCACTGGAGCAGGGAGGTCTTGGAGTCTCCATCTCTGGAGACATTTCAAATCCACTTGGATGTGTTCCTATGTCACCTGCTTGGGGGTGAGCCTGCCTTGGCAGGGGGGTTGGACTGGATGAACTGGAGACGTCCCTTCCAACCTTACTTATTTTGTAATTCTGTGATTCTGTGACATTAACAGGATACTTTTATCTTGAGGGCAGTCTCTCTTACTCTCATAAAGTCCACAGAGCCTGAGCAGGGTGCAGGGTGTGTCTGAACCTCAGCAGCTGTAAGTGTCTGTCTGAAATTTCCCTCATTCTTTGCCTCCTGATCGTCATGAAAAGACAAAAATCGGGACCACCAGGGAAAAGAAAGGTCCGGTTCTGAAATCCAGGTCCGACCGGTGGGGGAAAGGGGCTGTGTGGGTTTGCTTTCTTAGGGGGCCCCCTTTGGAGGTTTTCTCCCAGATTTGCCCTAATCCAGGACAAACATGAATCAAAGCATAGGTAAAAACAAAAAGTTCTTATGGTCAGTTTTGGGGGCTTGCCTCACAGTCGGCATAGAAAATCACTTTAAGCAAAGAAGTGAGGAAATAAGAAAGGTCCGGTTCTGAAATCCAGGTCCGACCGGTCCACCAAGCCACAGGTGTGTTTGCTCACCCCATGGAACACTGCAGCCGAGAAGGGGCACTGTACCCTCCTTCGCCTGCATTGCTTCGCTACACTGGTCCTGGAATTTTCCCCACCTCCCAACTTGGCTGGACTTTCTCTCTGGAATGACCTTTTGGTGGTCCCCATGAATTAGACACTTCATTTACCGCACATCAACCACCGTGACAGATGGACTGAGGTGGGAGAAGAGGAATCCTTCCCGAACCGGTGGGGGAAAGGGGCTGTGTGGGTTTGCTTTCTTAGGGGGCCCCCTTTGGAGGTTTTCTCCCAGATTTGCCCTAATCCAGGACAAACATGAATCAAAGCATAGGTAAAAACAAAAAGTTCTTATGGTCAGTTTTGGGGGCTTGCCTCACAGTCGGCATAGAAAATCACTTTAAGCAAAGAAGTGAGGAAATAAGAATCATAGAGTCCCTTCAAAATCTGGTTGAAATTCTGCAACAACAATTAAATGAAGAAAGAAATGAGATCTCCCCTGACGTGAAGATGACAGGCTCTGTTGACTGGACTTCGAAGGACTTCGTCATTCCACATCTGGTAGCTATACACCTCCTTTCTTTTCCTCCCCTCTTTTTCCTTATTCTTTCCCTTTTCTTCATTCCCCTTCTCCCTAACACATTTTGCTGTGGTCATTCAATAAAGGTACATTTGTTTTTGATTATCACTGCAAAATCCCCCTTGTCATGTTGGGTCTTTTTGTACCCTTTTTCAATAGACTATTCTATATTACATTTGATTTGATTTCAAAACGTGTCCCCTTCCCCCAATCAAAAAGACTATGATAGAGGTTAGAACTAACCTGTATCTCTGAGATCTCCCCTGATGTGAATACGACAGGCTTCATCGACTGGACTTCAAAGACTTCATTGTCCCACGCCCGGTAGCTATACACCTCCTTTCTTTTCCTCCCCTCTTTTTCCTTATTCTTTCCCTTTTTCCTGTCTTCCCCTCTCCCTAATGCATTTTACTGTGGTCATTTCAATAAAGGTACATTTGTTTTTGATTATAATTGCATCCCCTAGTCATGTCAGTTTTTTCACCCTGAGATCAGTAAAACGAACCATCACGACCCCCGTTTGCAAGGACGGATCGTGACATTAAATTTGCGTCATGGATCTTGGGTGCTGGAGACAGAGGGGTCTGCAGGTTGTGTGTAGTCTGTACCAGGGGAAGGACATTTCATGGCAGTTGCACCTAGACCATCAATTTTCCCAAAAGGGGTTGAATGGATTTAGAAAGCAAGGGCTGTTACTCGAATTTCCCACATACTGCACAAACCTAGGTGAAAAGCATTCTCCATACTCCTTTTGAGGGTTCTGTCTTTAGAATATCACAAAAGATCTCTTGGTGCAAAAGGGGGAAAAAACTGTTTCTGTTGTGTTTAAGTTTGTCTGGACTGTTCAGGAAGGAAGGAATGACTTGAGGAAACTAAGCATAAAACTCCTGAGCAGATTAGTTCCTTCAACTACCCAGGCAAGTGAGGGAAAACACAACAAGGACTGTATAGTTGTGTAACATAGCTTGTACTTCGCTGCTGTAGTCTGTACCCCTCACAAAGAACCGTTCAAGTTTCTCCTCCTCCATAAAAGAATTCAAAACAATTCTTTTTGTTGTTAAAGTTGTTTACAGAAAGTGTGTGAGAAAGCTTGATACAAGAAAGCAAACATCAGAAGGCTTAGAAAATCTTAAAAAACCAGGGCGACAGCCCTTTCTGGGCTGATCACGTGCAATGAAGGGAGCCCAAATGCCCAGAAAAGCACTGAAGATAGAGAGGCTATCTGATTAAACAAGCCATTACAGATGAAACACATTTTAAAATGCACCAATTTATCTTCTGACTGCAGCTGCTATTTTTCACCTGGAAGCTGGGAAAAGATCAGTCTGTGGCCCCCAGCAGTCACAGTAGATGTATATTATTGGGAATATGCTTGGGATGGCACAGCCATACTTACTCCAGAAAAGCAACTAATTTACAAATCAGATTTGATATCTCAGCTTATTGGTAATTCAGAGTGCTGCTCCCAAACACCCATGTGGCCCTGTGAGCCTTGATTACCTTTTTGATGCTAGATCTTCCCTGGAGAACTCTGAAATGAAAGTGATGAATGAGATCCTGTCAGGTGCCATTCCTGGGTGGCCTTGAATCCATTCAGTTATCTGTAATACTGCCAGCGCTGACAATGATGAACACAAGGCAGGTAGCTGACAACACCTCCACAGAGTACAAAATAAATTAAAAAAAAAAAAGACAAAGAAAAAAAAGAGATAGCTGGAGAAAGGTATGATTGCCACCATTGGATGCTTTGCTCACCCACACTGCCTTTAGAGGAGATGCTTGGGGAGGGAATTATGGAGTCTGTTTATGCAATTATATGGAACAGGGTAATCAACATCCCTCAGCTCCATTCACTAAACTTGAGCATTAGACTGCTCAGGTGCATTGCCTTTCTTTTGTCTCTTTACCTGTCTGTGGTTCACATATATTGCTGACAGGGATTCCAATGGGTTTGTCACACAAACAGTGACCACAGAGCAGTCTGATGACACTTCTGTTTTCATGTACCATGGATGTAACTCTGCTAGTTACAAGGAAGAGTCTTCCAAGAGGATGAAAGCTAGGAAGAACGGCTAGCCTGGATTGTTGCATTTATGGCAGACCACAAAGCAGTCTGGTTTTCTCCCTAATCCTAACATGCAAGGAAAGGTTCTTACACAAGAAGAGCTCCTCTGGGGATTCTCTATTTTTTTGTCTCCAGCAGTCACACATGCCTGGTTTTAGACCTTAAAACAAAATGCATACCACTGCACCTCCATTCCAGAGTCACAAGAGTTTCACCCTAAAAACTTCTGTTTAAACCAGAAAGGTGTGAAAGAAAAACAGGGAGTTTTAGTTTTAAAACTAAAATCTTTTTTCTGTGGCATCTTTTCATTTTCCACCTCTAAAACATATAAAATCTAAAACTTAGAAGTGTTTCCCTCCCCACATGTCTATTGAGTATTTTATTTTAAAAAGACCAATATGATTATTTCCTCATCATTACTCAGATTTCCCATGTTCTCTCTTACATTTTGCACCACAGAAAACTTGTATTACACTGGAGAATAAACAATTCTAGAACAAATACCTTTTCAAACAAATGCTTGTGCTTGGATTTTGCTCAGAACTCACTGCTTTCATAAAAACTTTAATTAAATCCTTTTGTTTATTTTCATTTTCCCAGAAGGGAGATCTTTCGTAATGTTGGGTTTATCCAATTGATACTAAACAAAGGCATTTACTTTTAAGCAGCCAGTTGAGTTCTGCCTAGAGCCACTGAAAAGAAACAGCTCAAAAAAAATTCTTCTTACAAGTAACTTCATCTTAGAAACCTGCCTTTAGATGGACAGATGCCTCAAGGTGCTTCTCTCTTGTAATTTACTATTGAAGGAGTGAAAGTATCTGCTGTGGATGAGATATCAAAGTTTGGTTAATAGCAAGTGAGATACCAACATAATGAGTGCAGAGGCCTTTCCTTTGCTTTTTCACATTTAAGGACCAAAACTAGAGTTGACTAAAAAAAAAAAAAGAAAAAAAGTGATCATTTATTTCATGAAACAACTGCCCCTTCATTAAAAAAAATTATTACAGCTCTTGAAAATTCTGTCTTAAAACAGAATGCACTGAAAGTAACAACTCTGCTTCTCCTGTTCATGTAGGATAGCACTTCAGGCATTGAAAGAAGCACAACACAGAAAGCACTGTTGACAAAAAATTTTTGCAAATGCAGTGTAAGATCCAGTGGCAAAATTATCTGTACATATGCAGTGTTAATTTTATTTCTTTTAATTATTATGTCAGTTTAATACAGCAATATATACTGGTTTATATATACTTTATATGCAAGATTTTGTCATCCTTGTGGCCTTACAAGTTCATTTCTCAGTGCTTAGAAAAATGTTGCCACACTCTGTAAGGAAGTTTTGAGTTTCCAGTAGGCAGCTCCCAGGCTGCTCAAGCCTGGGACAGACTGATCCTACAAATTGCATTATGCTCTCCTATGCCCACAGCAAACACTCAATTTTCTGCACAGATATAAAATCTCTTATTTAAAGTGAGGAACAAGGGAAAAGGCAGCAATCCACCAGATGGGTGCTACTGAGAACATAGTACAGAGGATGTTCTCTCACCACTGGATTAATATCTGTCAGACATTGCTCCAGAGAGAATACTGAGTAAGCTCTCTTTATGGCAGAGGTAATCTTGGTGCTTAGACTGTAAGTGAAAGTAGTAAATAGAAAGACTGTAAATAGAAAGGATAGCTCTTCTTTTTTTTTTTTTCCTAGATGGAAGGCACAGGAGAAATGGCTTTGCTGATAAGTTACTGGATGCAGTAGAATTAAAGAACCAAGTTAATTCTGTTCTTTCAGCCTAAAAAAGGCAACCAATCAATATTTATATCTGTATCACCTGGAGAAAAAAAAACATTATAAAAAAGAGTTACATTTAAAGCAACTAAATCTTTAACTACTCAAGGCAATATACTGCAAGCAGTTACTGGACTTGCCTGATCAGTAATAAGCAAACAGCAAAAATGCAGGAAAAGGAAAAAAAAAATTTAATAGGGGGTTTCTTAAATGCTAGAACCATGAATAAATGTTAGGTGCTAATGAGCTCAAAACCCCTTCCTGACACTTAGCATTTTCATCTTGAAAATGAGTAATGATTCTTTGGAGGTCCTCCCACAGGGCTAAATGTACAGACATCTCAATCTCTCCTGTCCAACTCCTGAACAAAAACATATCAGCAGATGGTGACAGGAGTAGAGAGCTGCAATTACTTGAGAAAATTACACCTGCCTCAGACTGGTGGCACAGAGAAACAGAGGAACACATTCAGGACTTCACCTTGCCCATAAGCCTGGCCAGCCTCTTTCCATGAACCATCCAATGCAGGATTCCTCTCTCTCTGTGCTACTCCCCCCAGCTGTGTCTCACAACTCTTCCTAGAGGCTTCCAACGCAGAAGAGTTCATGAGACAAACAATATTTACCAGTGGTTTACCATTGCTGCCTTTGGAAAAGCTTTCCAAATATTTTATCCAAATTTCAGGTTTGAAACAAAGCCAGAACAAAACCTACTCTTTGGTTAATTTTCTTATCAAACCAGTTACAAAGTTGTTTTACAATAAAAGACTGGCTGAGTAAGGCAGTGTTTCACTCCCAACACAACACTGATAGGTTTTTCATACTCCCACACCACAACCTCTGTGGTCTGAAGGACTGCTCTGACAAGCAGACTGGAGAAATCCATATAAACTTTCCAACAACAAAACTATGTAGTCTGGGATTTCCAAGAAATGCAAAACCTTACAATGTCTAAAACGATAAGTTCATTTTGGCTCTCAGGGAAGATTTTGTCCTCTGACAATCCACTTAGAGTGACTTCTCCTAAACTTGTGGCTAACTGAAGCCTTTATGTAATACCCAGAGACAAATTAATGTTTGCTGTAAATACAGAATGTAGAGATGAATGGCTGTTTCATCAGCATTTTAAAAATATATCAGATTTCTCACTTCATACCTCAGAGCTATCTCTTAATTTCATATCTTTTCCCAAAAATAGTCACTGAAGTCTGACTAATCCACACCTCTTTCCACCACCTTTCTATCCACAAATAAACTTCTTCATTTGCAAGTTTTCTGTAAGGCATAGAGCTGATTGAAAATGAAAAATGAACTGTCAGTGCCAATACTGGAGATAAGAATTCATCACCTGATAGGACTCTTCTATTTGAGCTAATCAACTCACACTGACATCTTAAACTCCAAGAGTCTGACCCAAAAGCTTCCAGAGCTTCCCAAAAAATCATTCCAATCAATGGACCAGATTAATTAAAGAATGGAGAAAGATTCCCAGCTTGCTGCTAAATTACAAGAATGATTCACTTCTGATATGTGGGATCGTGGGTTGGAGACTGACCACAGCACACCAGTGGGTCATCAACAAAGAGCAATGAGCTTAATATGGCTGCCCCTTTTATAGGGGCTTTGATTTCCTGGGCTCAGGTAATTGATTGGCTGAGACCTCTCTGCCCAGCTCTCCGGCCAGTGGTATATCTGCATCTGAGCTAGAACAGGGCTGGCTGAGGTCTTTGCTTGGTCTTTGCTTGCTATCCCCACTTTGTCTGGGGACTTGTTTTCCTCTAGGTTGTTTGAGTTTAGGGGACAGCTTCAGATCAGCTCCAATGCAACAACATGCTTCTAAGACTACAAGTCTTTAAAAATGAAATTCATCCCAGCAAAGGAAAGGAGAAAAACCACAGCTTTAGGAAGAGTCCTGCCAGTGCAGAAGAAGGGTAAGAGTAATAGTAAAGGGTAAGTAAAAGGTAAGCAAAAATAACAAGAGTTATTTTTACTCATTTCCAACTCCCACCCCATAAACACTGAATGCAACTCCATCAGAGGGAGAAGTGTTTAAATGAAAACCCAGGCTGGTAGCACTTCCTGACAGGAATACATGGTGACTCAGCGTCAGCCATCCCACCATGCAAGGCTGAACAGCAGCAAGAGCCACCAGCAATTCCACACCAGAAGCGGAGCCCCTAGAAACTACAGTCTGCGCTGTGCATAGCTCCTTATGCCTCTTTCACTTTTTGGAGATTGTATATTAGGCTTGAGACTGTTTCATTAGCCAGGCAATGATCTGTCCTTGTTTGTGAAATCATTAGTCCTGAAAAGTTTAGTGTTCCTTTAAAAACTGCTCAGGAAGGAAAGATTTGGAGACTAAAAGGAAACTCTAAACTAGTTTGTTGTTGATGTTGGGGATTTTGGAGGGTTTTGTCATGCTTTTATCCCCCCCACTGATTCCATGGAGCTCTTCTGTCAGAGACTGAATGTGTCTGATTGCCACTTACGCATACAGAGGTCTAACTACTGTGCTCCTGCTGAGGAAAATCCCTTACATTAAAACAAAACAAAACAAAGCAAAATAAAATAACCAAAACAACAAAAATAACAAAACAACAACAACAAAACAAAAATAAAAATAAAAACAAAAACAAAAACAAACAAACAAAAAAACCCCATGCTAGACTCAGACGAAAGCTCTTGTTTAACTTGATGCTCAAAGTGCACTTCTTTTCTCATACTGTATGTGCTGCTGTTATCATCTACCAGATGAGCAGATATTTCAGGAATCACTTCAGAGTTAATGTCACAATGACTGAAGACCACTCAAAAGAAACATCCAGAAAGTAATAAGCTGTAAAACGGGAAATGCACTGAGCTTGGTGCAGGATTTTTTCCCTTTCAAATTTCTTTCATCACTTCTGTGACTGGAAGCATGGCAGGGTGATAACAGAAGAAGACTTTGTGCAATATTTGGAGGTGATGATGGGTAATCCATCTTGCCATCAGTACTAACCTAAGGATAAAAGATTTAAAGAAATGGCAACACAGGGACTCAGGTGTGGGGGGTGTGAAAGGAAAAAAAAAATCAGAAAGGACAGTCAGATTTATGTAAACCCCCTGGGAGTGCACTGGAAATTTCTGTGATGAAAAATTGAGATTGCTCTTAGTGAGACTTTATTGAAGAAAAAAAAGTCAGTGTTGTGTAGAGAGAGGTTAGCTGGGTCACTTACCAGCCTGTCCTGATTTTCCCTGTTCTTTCCCTGGAAGTGCGCACATTGTCGTACGAGTTTCTACATCTTGCTCTGAAGTGAAATATCATATGTATGGGAAAACTTTTTGGAATTTAATTAACTTGTGCTGCTCTTAGTGTCAAAACCTGAGGCAGTATATGTATGCAAGGATGAGGGGGAAAAAGACCCCAGCACAGAAGAGACTTAGCTTATGTGGAAACATTTAGACAAATATGCCTCACTACAAAAGACTGTGCTTTCGGTTCAATACTGATACTTGCAGAAACATGACTCAGCCCAACACTAGCTAAGGAAATGCATGATAGTGCCCTTATATTCCTTCCATCATTTCAATACAGACAGGTTTTATTCCCAGCCTTCATCCTGATTTCGGTGTAGTAGAAACATTTATCACTGTGGAAGATATAGAATTGAGTTCTGACTAGATATTCCTGCCACTGAGGGTATAGAAAAGCAGAGAAACGGCATCATGAGCCATGAAAGCAATAATGGAACTTTGATACCAAGCATGTCTGAATTTAGTTACTTAACAAATACATCCCCAGGACTCTCTTGTCTTCCGGTGTGTGTTTCATGTAGAAGCACATATTTAATGTTTCTTATATTTTCTCACAGCAGATCATTTTTCTGGTCATGAGAGGAAGATAAACTTTGCACTGGTCCTTCTCCCTTTATTCTAGATATTGTTGGAGATTTGAGTTATAAAACACCACAACCTTTGGTGTAACACTCTCAGCAGTTCTGATGCCCTTCTGCTATACACACCCACTTCCTGAGACAGCATGAAAGCATTTAATATCAAACAATATCAAAACCAGAAAAACCTATATCCACTATAAAAAACTTAAAACTGTCTGGCACTTGAAAGCAATTTGATCCCTTTGCTGCACTACTAGCCATTACTGAGCTCATCCAAAGAGAATCAATTTCATTTCCACCCTGCCTAACCTACTGAATCTCTCACTACACATTATTTTGGCCATAAATACTTCACAAAACACAGCATGGTTGATGCCATGTCACTCTGTGATAAGCATAAATCCACTTGCATACAAGTCAGCATG
This sequence comes from Pyrgilauda ruficollis, assembly GCF_017590135.1. Classification (NCBI taxonomy): domain Eukaryota; kingdom Metazoa; phylum Chordata; class Aves; order Passeriformes; family Passeridae; genus Pyrgilauda; species Pyrgilauda ruficollis. The sequence continues at coordinate 236,706 of NW_024522984.1, read as the reverse complement.
AGCTAGTTTTTTCCCATGTAGAGCTGGAGACTGCTTGTCATCTTCATTATTTGGCCTGAAGTCATGCAATTCTTAAAAGAAAGAAAGACTTCCTTACCCTGGCTGGCAGAATAAAGCTGATAGGAAGTTTGTTTCAACTTTGCTTTGTTTGGCAATGTCTACTGACAAATCAGGACATCCTCTCTCTCATTTGCTAGCAGTGTCTCAATCAAGCTGTGTCTAACAACTATAGTCCCAATTTTCCAGAAGACTACACAGCAGAAGACAATTTCTCAGAAGGGCTCTCTGCAAGATGTATTAAATACAATAAATTTACATTTTCTTTTGACTTACTGCACAATAAAACACATATTTAAAAGTTCCTTTTTGTACTAATATATCTGATACACCTCCAGCAATGTCAAGTGTGATACAACAACACTTTTAAACAAGTCCCAGTCATTAGTGTAACTCTGGGACTGCTAGATTCAGTAGCATGAGTCAGTAGAAGCAAATCTGATCTTCTTACACCAACTTCAATGGATTTGGTCTCTTATTGTTCTGAGAACTGGGTTTTGCAAAAAGCTTGTGTGACCCCCATGGAACATGAGCCCCATAGCCAGGCAATGCAGGAACCAAATTAGCAAGATTTGCCACACTTGTCCAGGAGCCTTGCTTTCTAATACAAAGACTTTGAACACAAATACAGGTTTTTCTGAGGTACAACTCTGCCCTTTTGAAGAACGCAAAAAGGTATTTTATTTATAGAGTCCGTGTAATTGGATGAATATGTCTCTCCCAGAAAAGTCTTAATTCTTTCAGCATGTAGTCATGTGACAAAGAGGAATGGCTTCAAACTGGAAGATTGATCAGATATTAGGGAGAATTCGTTTACTGTGAGGACAGTGAGACACTGGAACACGTTTGCCCAGAGAAGCTGTAGGTCTCATCCCTGGAAATGTTCAAGGCCAGATGGAGCTCTGAGCAACCTGGTCTAGTGTAAAGCATCCCTACCCACAGCAGTTTGAACTAGATGGTCTTTAAGGTCCCTGGCAACCCAAAGCATTTGGTACTCCATGATCCAGCTGACTACACTGGTATCTTTTACCACATTACTCCTATGAGGCTGCTTTCCCTTTTCCAGGCAGATTGAGAAAAGTCAGGTAGAGGTTAAGGAAACAAAACACCACTCCCATCTAGGAATCCATGTTTTGCAACAATCCTGCCCAGGCAAAGAGCTGAAAAACAACAATCAGTCATGGTATCATGTAAAGAGGAACCAAAGGATAGTTTACCACAGACATAACAAAAAATTGTGCTTTAGAGACCCTTTTTTTTTTTTCTTTTTGCAAGTTATAGCAATCAAATACAAATTTACACAAAGAGGCGTCTCTGCCTAATTCACTGGGAGAAAAGAAGACTGATTAGCACTGGGATGAAACAGGTTGGCTCAAAATCCCAACATCTTTTGGTGGGGGGCTCTAGGACTTCAAGGAAGGTTTGGAGATTAGAATGAGAGAAGCTTGGAAGAACACTCTGAAGACCCAGAACAACATGTTAAAAAACCACAAATGGTTAGAAATTCCTAGAATATGGACTGTAACACTTGTGCTCTCTCTGTGACACAAGAGACTGGCTACCATGTGTGAGGCAGGGCAATAAATATATTAGCAACACATCAACATTTGGGAGGGCTCCTTATATTTCCAACTTGCGTTAATATATCGCTCTTGCTCAGTGTCGTGGTTTAATGTAGTTTTGGTTTTTGATTGGGGATGGAGTCCGTGACCTGCGGAAGTGGTTCCCTGTGGGGACCTGGCGGAACCAATCAGCTGCCTAGTTTGGAAGATTGACACCTGGTTAACCAATCAGCTGACTAGTTTTTAAGATTGACACCTGGTTAAACCACTTGAAAGAGTTGGATGTGCCTCTATGAAAACGCATTTAAGGATGGGCAAGCACGTGACACGCCGCAGGAAGGAAAGGTGCAGGGATGGCACTGGCAGCCAGTGCAACTTGTGTGGTGCCAGCAGTGACCATGTGATAGGCAGTGAAAGACACAGTGATTCTTCGATTGTGGAGCCTGGACAAGATCAACCTTTCAGCACTGCAGAGCTCTATAAAACCTCTTTCAATTGATAAAGCTTGAGAATAAACAAACCTACAAACGTCAATTCTCTCCTGAATCAGGAAAAGGAAAGGGTGAAGACACATAGAGTAAACAAGATGGGACACTGAAGTCAGTGAAGAAGGAGCCAAATTCTAGATGGGAGGGAATTAAGGCAATGCTATAGTTTTGGGCTGAAATTATTTTTTGACGCTATGGTGAAGATATATTTGATATATATCAGACTTTATTTTTTCCCTGTAATTCATGGAATGCACTGGGGAGGATGTAGTGTTCTAACCACAGCCATGAGCAGAAGTACCACTGTTGGAATAAGCAGATGTTGTAGTAGCTGTAATGCAATAAGAAACTTGAACAGAGAGAGATGATAGGGATGAGAAACTTTTCCCCAGGAACAGAAGAAAACCTCAGTTCCCAGAGACGGATGAAAAGAAGTTTTGTTTTTATTCTAGAACAGGTCATCCTTAAAACAGCACCCCAAGAAGTTGACACAGCCCATGAACGCAGCTGTGGGAAAGCTGCAAAAGATGGGAGGGACATCACGTGTGCAGATTTCTGTGTGACTGTTTTTTGTGGAAATTAAAAGCCACGAGAGAACTGTTTCTTGTGTAGAAGTCTCCATGGCATGGCAAGAGAGACTCCTCTCCCTAAGAGAACTGAAGAAAGACTATTTTAGAGGTGGTAAACTGACTGAAAGTCCCAGGTTTTGTCTCTTTACATTGTCAGTGGGAAAGAAAAGTGTAGGGGGAGGAGAAGTGTTCTGAAGGCTTTAGTTAAGGCTTTAGTTTCTTATTATTTTTTCTTCTAGTTCTGTTAATAAAGTTCTCTTTATACTCTTTAAAATTTTGAGTCTGTTTTACTCACCTCCTCCTAATCCATATATTACAGCAGAAAAATAAGTAAATATATTCTAGTGGGTGCACTGGTGATTTGGTCAGCACTAAACCCACTACACTCAGTTCACCCAGTTCTTTCACAGAGGGATATCATTAGCTTTTCTAGAGACACAAAATAGAGGGCATTCCCTTGAACTTGAATCAGTTCAGCAATATAAGGCATTTTTCCATTATCAACAGTAATAATCCATTTTTTCCTGAAATCTCAAAGGATACCACTTGCTACTCAGCAGGCAATAATGGGCAACTTTTATAACTCAACAAAGTCTTATGTGCATTTTCCATATTCTATATGATCCTCTACCAAGTTATATATATATTTTTTAAAGGCTACAGCTTTCCAGTTACTGGCAAATTTTGACCAAACTGGTTACCCCAGCCAATACCACTAAAGAAATATCTACCAAGGAAAACACAGACAGGCTAGTGAAGGAAGCTTACAAGATCTCCTGAAGTACAATTCCAAGTCATGCTCTGGAATCACATCACCAGCTCCTGCCAATATACCTAGCAGCAAATGGGTATAACTCCATGCTTTCCGACTCAAACCTTTTCAAAATGCCTTCACTGTAAGGTTCTCTGGGGTCACCCAAGCTCCAGCAGGCAATGGACTGACTAGACATGAGCAAATTTAAGTCACTGGATGTGGTTCTTCAGTCTGCTATTTCTTTTGTTGCACTGAAAAAAGCTATTAGTGTTTCTCCCAGCAAGCGGACAGCCTTCGGCTGCGGGAGGCATTAACACCCTGCTATCCAAAGCAAGAAAGCATTAACAATTTACAGAGCTCTGTCCAGAGGCCTGGGGCTCTGGGGCTTCCTGCAGGGTTATGGCCCAGAGCTTTTTTTTTGTTTTTTACTATTTTACACTTATCCCCTTCTTTTTCTAATCCTACAGCAATGAGTACTTCTGCATGTGACCTCTGTTTTTTGCAATGACTAAAGAAATGTAAATAGAGATGTAGAAAAAAAGGGAATTATTATCTTCACACCATATCAGCAAGAAAAGCAAGAAGAGATAGATTTTTTGACTGAAAGCCAAAATGCTATGCTACAGTGTAGTCCTGGAATTGAGCCCAAAGCACAGTTGCTTCCATAATATCATATCTATGCATCAACATCATACTTTTGCTATAGTGGAAGTGTAATGATGATAAAACTTTCTTCCTAATTCATTCTGGAGATATGGTTATTAGAGAAAGGGGGTGCTATTCTCGGTGGCTGTGAGACAGACAAGGACTCTCGGCATTGTGCTATGAGAATGTGGGTCAGTTACATTACCTAGAGTGTCTGTAGTTTACACTTCCCAATTAGGAGTTAATCAGAATGTCATTATGAGTAAAAATTGTTGGAATGACCTTTGGACTGTTTTTGGTCTTGCAAATCTCCAGAGGCAGCTTGACTGAAGGAATGAAAGGAGAATGAGCTGAGGTAAGCTCATGATAAATAAGAACAATCATCACACTTATTATCTGATAAATAATGTATTATGATTTGCCATTAATCCATGACAAAACACCTACTTCAGGTAAAAGCCTGCAGCATGACTTCCTTTTATGCTTCCCTACTTACTGCCTGGTATTTGCACTAAAGGAACATAAAAGGAATATTTACTTGGAAGCTGAGAGTTGCCTCTGCGTCCTTGACCTTTTCAATAAGGGAGCATGAATTATGCTCCTCATAGAAGCAACAAATTGATTCTTCTGACTTGCTGCTGCATATTTAAGTATCAGAGCTCCATTAGAAGAAAAGGCATTAAATGGTCTGTCTCTCTTGCTCAGAAAAGACTTCAAAGGACTTCACATATTGCAGAGATTATTCTCCTTTTTATGGGTAAGTGCTCTAAAATACAGAACAGGTGGACCAAATTTTTCTAAATTCAGTGCCTGAACAGCAGAACTCAGGCTCACAAGCAGGACAACCTACCTTGGATTTTCTCCAGTGACTCCCATGTTTGCTGCTCCCTGATTTGTGCATCCTCCCCTCTGCCATAGACACAGATCAAGATATTATATTACACATATAAAGGAAAGTTACACTGATAACCATTTTCCTTAGGGTACATCAGCTGCTGCTGCACAATCAGCTCACCTGTAATTGATGTGGGGATAAGGGCCCCTGGGCTATAGCAGATGATTTCTGTTTCTACCTGATTTTGTTCTGTCTGCATGTATGAATTGAAGCTGTTTGCTTTCTAGAACCATTGATGGACCCCTACTTAAAGTGTTCAGACTTTCCAGTTAAGGATCACCATTCATATTAGACAACCAATCTTAACGGAACCAGCTGGACTAATATCAAACAAGTCAGTACCAAAGCCAGCACAGAACCAGACTCTGAAGTCCTGTCCCTGTCACAGTTATCTGGCATACAGAAGTTTTAGAATGGCATTCGCTTGAATGAAATCAGCATTTTGAGCCTAAGCCAGAGTAAGAATTAGGTAGAAGTGAGGCCATTTTGACCTGTGTTGACTACTGAAGGAAGGTAATTAGGAAGCTGAAGGCAGACAATTTTGCAAAAGTAGATGGGTCTGTCCTGGTTGAGAAAGACATTTCTTCTGTTGGTCCTTGCTTGTAGGATTAGTCTCACATTAAAATCCAGCTAGGGAAAATACTGAAGCAGAATGAAACAGACATTGCTAAAAGAAAAAATGTGGTGGGGAGGAGACCTGGAAAGAAGGAAACCTGATCTGGTAGAGCACTAAAACATGAGCAGTTCCTACGTGTGGCACTCAGTGTCTCCAGGGAAGTTCTGTGCCTCATAGCTCACTCATTGATGGGGCTCAGCTGTAGCTGGGATCTGACAGTGCACAGCATCTCCCGAGAAATTTCTGTCACCCAGATAGTCAAGCTGGGAAGTAAAGAGCATGAAAAGCCCCTATTTTTGGTGTTACATGCACACACATGCAAAGGAAGCATAACAACAATGCAAATTAAAAGCTAAAGGTGAGTTTCGTGTAAAGATGATTGAGACAAATTACATAAGTATAAAATAAGGAAGCAAGTGCTAGTCATGCTAAACTGACTAGGGTCACAGAGTTTTTAAAGACATAGTAGAAGGAATAGCTAGTGGAAATAGCTTCCTAAAGCTCTTTAAGAACAGACCCCTTCTTGAAGGACTGCAGTGAAGGAAATAAACTCTCCACCTTTAGGAAGGAAAATTTTAAAACTGAAAATACCAGAAAATAGAAACTCACATTCCAGTCATTGACAGAGGTGCAGCTGCAGCAGCTTGGACATATATTGGGCAAAACCAGTAATAACAATCTGGACAGGAAAAATATATAAGCAATGTTGCTTAGTAGGGGTGGGAGGTCCCCAAACCCTTTTACCTTGCCATCAGGATTCCATCAGTTGCATTAGCAAAAATATTCCCCATAATTCATTATGGTAGAAAATATTAAGACACTAGAAGTAAAAAAATTATAGAACTCTATCTCTTTATTTTTCTACCTATCCTGTACAAGCCACTGAAAACCTTGGGATTATTTACGTACTTTAATATCCATTTTCAATGTTGGACCAAGCCACAGCACTTCCAATTTTATCCTCTGTTAGAAATACGGGTAGTAATTCATGGGAATAAATGGCGTATCAAATATTATATATATGATATCCCGGGGAAGGGAAGAGGGGAAGGGGGTTTTCTCCTCTCATTCCATTCAGGTTAAGAAATCCAGCCTGGAGACACACTGCAAAAGCGCGGCAGATGGACATTTACATGAGAAGGAGGGTGTAGCTGTCAAGACGGGAAGTGGCCAACGACCCTACGCCCAGCACCAGATAAGATGCCTATCAAGGGACCATTAACACCCGAACCCTGAATGCCCGGTCCGGGAAATCGGGGCGATGCCTATCTGGAGGGCCATTGGCACTTTGGGCATGAATGCCTGGATTACCGGAACACGGGAAGACAGTGATTCCGCTCTCGGCAGAAGTTTTTGTGCAGCTTGGACAGAGAAAAGAAACCAACTTGAATATGTGAAACTTGGAAAGAGACAAAGGACTACTAGCCGCGGGCAAATTAAACAGTACAAGAACTGTGTCATCGAAGCAGTGTGTGTGGACGGGGAGAATCTGATCTTAGCGAAGACAGGTTCCACGTTCACCCGCATCACTGCCCGGGGGTGATACGCTGTCCGTTTTTGGTGGTGGCTATCGCACTGTTACTACGGTCGCAAAATAAATCTTATCTTTCATCTTTTTATTAAAAATTGGCTCACTCGCAATTTTTCATTTATAACATCCTCAAAATTAATGATGCAGGACAGTTGATAATGCTGTCAGCACATGCTCAGCTAGCAAAGAGGTTGGAATATTCCCTCAGATACTTTGGTGTTAATTTGGAGTTTAAATCTAAATAGCATATTACCAGCAAAAGAAAATAAAAAGAAACTTGGATTACATAAACCTACAAAATTATAGATTAGACTGCATGTTATCCTTTCTTACAATGAAAATTAGAAGAAACCTAAAATTACAACCTTTCTTGTAAGACTAGGGCTTGCAGCAGCTCTCTGCTCCAGTATGCAATACTAAAATGGGAGACATACCACTTGTTTAAATCATAATAGTGTGTTGGAGAAAATATGGTCAGATGCAAGCAGCTGGGCAATGGTAGGTGTTCCCTAGCTCAGCTGGATGTGACCCTCAAGACTGCAAACACTGAAGTAAAAACAGGATTTGGTCTGATATGCCAACATCCATCTGGTACTCCTGACATCATCTCCTCAGCAACTCCATCAGCACAAGCTCCTTCAGTGCCTTCAGGCTGAATTCCTTATTGCTCTTTTACTCTAGCTTGGACAGTACTAAATGGAAAATATCTATACAGATCTAGAAGCACTGCAGGTGACAATTTTGCAGCCAACTGCACTTTTTGCTTCACTGCCTTTTTCTTTCGCTGTGATCTTTTAACCTGCTTGTCAGCCAGCTTGCTCTGCTTTTAGCACAATGGGCAAAATAGGACTTTGAAAAACTTCTGTCCAAGCATGGAAGCTTTCAAATAATGAAGGAATGTAAAACTTGCAAGCAATATTTAATAAATCTCTCTATTATTAAACTAATACTTCAGGCCAAATAGAATAGATGTCGAGTGTGAGACACGGTATATTTGTGGATTTCTCCCAGATTGCTGGTGCAACCCCAAGCTTATACACTCCTGGTTTTCTGCGACAGCTTAACAGAAAAATCTTGAGAGCTACAAAGGGACAGAAAGAGCATGGAAGCTCCAACTTTTCCCCTCATCCTATGATGGTCCACCTCATGCCTGGGGCCATGCTTGGAGCACAGTTGCCTCCATTCATGCCTTGTGGGTTTTCACAGCCTGGCTGCACTGGCGATCCCTGTCGTTGAGGGTGAAGAATATGCCCCTCTGAATATCATCTCTCATTCACCTTGTCACTATAAAATTAGGACAATCAACTTCTCTGACAGCCTAGAAACACCCCAATGCACTTCATCAATCCTGCAAAAGGCTTGTGTCAAAAAACCCATTGCTTGGGTTCACACTCTGGCTGAGAAGAAGCCAGTCATTCCCTCAAGCAGGACCCACACACAACACCTGCTGAAGGGGAAAAGAAAAATACACACACACAGGAAAGAAAAGCTGCAGACACACAGAGAAGGGTGGGTTTTTTGTCACACTCTTTTCAACAAAAACAGTAATGATGCATCACAGAAAAACTAATCCCAGATATGTGCAGCACCTAACTGGGGAGAAAGTGCCTTCCCTGACAAAAGTTATCAGAAAAAGTAGATGGAGAAGCGACCATCATCTGCTTCTTGTGTTGAAAATGGCTGAAAGAACCCTGATTAGTCAGTTAAAATGTTAAACATTTGAAGATGTGAAAACAGAAAAACTCTGTTTTCTGACAGGATGTGGCAATAAACAGACTGTTTGTATTGTCCTATGTAGATATATGGGGATTGTCATCCTTGATCCTCCAGGACAGCAGCATATAAAGGCTTAACTACACATATATAACCTGTCAGACATAAAACCATTGCCCAAGACTGGGACTAGGATTAGAGGCAGTCACACCCAGATTCTGCTCTGAGAAGGAGTTTGGAAAGCAAGGCAATCCTTTCCTGAACCTCATGAAACAGCAGGATGGTCTCCTTGACAAATCTCATCCAAGGGTTCCATTCTGCCCATGGTATCATGCAGAGACTGCCCTGGTGTCTTCTGCTTTTGTCTTTTAGTAATGCTATCATCACATTAGCTCTAACTGCTACTTTCCATTAACTGCATGTCTTGCATTACCTGCTGTGTTTTACAGATTAATTTATCTGTTATGTCTACACTGTTTGCACCTTGAATCTGACCGAAGTATAGGCCTATCATCACTGGAAACCTAAATGTCATTATTCTATTATGTCTCCATTTTTAGCAAGGCTTAGTAGTGTAAGCACACACTCCCCTCCATAAGTGTATTGAATAATGTAGAAAAGTTGTCTCCCTATCAGTCTGACTGTAAAAAAATGTATGTGATTTTATTTATAGTGTTATTGTTGTTGAGTTCATTTTTCATAGTGCTCTCTGGCTGTTTGTTATTGAAAACAAACTGCCAAAGCAGAGCAGCTGCTGGATCACAAACTGTGAAAAGCCTCTCACTTGGGGTTTGATGTGCTGTACCCCATATCTCCAAGATTCTAAGCACCTTCCTTTGATCCGTGCAGGTTGTTCTTTTTTGCTACTTTGTTCTGTACTTTGGAAAATTAAGAATCAAATATGTAATTCATACAGGCTGCAGAGCTTGTTTTCATTAGGATAAGTTTTCATTTAAGAGTTTGTATGATTCTATGTATATATTACATTCAAAATATATGCAAAGTTCTGTGAACAAACTTGATTGCTTCTGTATGTTTAGAGAACACCTTGCTAAAACACAGAGGAACTACAACTGTACCCACACAACCTAACACCAGGATTTGGAAGCCCTGCTTGCAAGCAGAATCAGCAGATGACATCCTCTAACTGACAAAAAATTGTTTGACTGACAGACCTGTGAGTTACTGCAGCACAAAATATGAGTCTCAGAGCTCCCTGTCGCTGCAGACAGCCTGTTTTCAGCATCTGAGCTGAAGGGATGTGTTTACACCACATGAAGGTACAGTCTTGCCCTCAGGTGTGCCCCACAGCTTTGTAGTAAGGGCTTTTCATTGCTGTCTCACACTGTCTTCTGTGGCCAGTAAGGAAAGGAATCTTTCCTCCTGGGTCCTCTTACCTACCTCACACACCTACTCCGAGGAAGAAAGGCATCCACCGTATTTGAATCTATTCCTTATAGGCACTGCCTCCTACTGCAGGTCTGTGGTTCAAAGCATAACATTTAAAGGTTATGCTCATCCCATTTATTTTCTTCAGGAATGAAACCCCCACTTTTATTGCTTTTTTCCTGAGAAGAAAAATGACCTTTGATTGCAGAAAAACATGCTTGTTGCACCATTACAGCTGAGGAGTCAAGTCCCCACTGCTTTGAAGAGGTGTGTGAAAAGCTGGCCTCCTCTTGCTGCTGGAAAGCTGGAATGCCTCATTTTATGCTACTTACAATAGTTGCTTGCACCTGCTCCTGATGCTTATGGTGCATATGCCAGCTAATGTACATTATAATATTTCCTTTTATTTAAGAAAAAGATGTCTTTCCACCCAGAAGCCATTTAGTATTCCACACCAAGAAATGCCTCAGTTCTATATGTACCTCTAGCTCTAGTTGTCTACAAAAAATATTTTAAAACATATAGTATGCCTTCTTTATTAAAGTAGTTAATGACCATTTTTATGATACTTGATTTAACTGATGTAGTTCATTATTTTGTTGCTCTGTTCAGAGATGTTCTTCCTACTCCAGATGCATAAGATGTTTGGTCAATTAAGTATTTTGAATAGCCAAGTATTCTTTAAAGTCTGTTCACATACTTGAATGTCTTTATTCATTAAATAATGCCCTGGCTACATAGGGGTGTGTGGGAATACTGTGTTTCTATATTCCTTGTATTTATATAACAAAAAATGGGCACTGGAATAATGACTAAGTCTGTGTATTGTGACAACACATTGTAAAAAGAAAATAATTGTATACTGTAAGGATATACAGGCTGTTTGGCTTTGGTTTAGTGATTAAACTTTCGAATAAAATTTTAAAGGTAACCCAGAGTACAAACAGCACTTCACAAACACTAACAGCCAGGACATTATTGGCAGGTGTTACTCCTTCAATCCATCTGCTATATGAAGGCAGGTGTCTGTATAAAAGCAGATGCCTGGAGAAACCCATGGGCTGCTGGAGTGTGTCAGGACTGGAGGTTCCTGCAGAGTGGAGTAACCCACTGCTACCACACATCTGCTACAGTAACAGCAGGGATTTTAAAGGAAATTTAAAGCTTGAGGTCAATTTTTTTTTTTATTATCTGCTACCTAAAAATTACTTTTATTCTGTGCATCAATGTCTTCTGCTCTCTCTCTCTGTCCTACAGGACACACCAATAGAAATGGCCCCTTCTCCAACTTGGATTCATAAAAGGGACAGTTCTCCTCAGCTATTTTTCTAGCTACTGTAACTCACATCAAATTTTAAATCGTATTTTACTCAGGTTGGTCTTAAAAATCCTACTGGAATTCTCTAAATGTACCTGCACAGGTATCTATGTATTCTGCTTTTCATTATGATTTGATTTATTTTAGATTTCATTTCTTTTTTTTCCTATTTCTCTCTCCTGTAATCTGGCTGGCAATTCCATAAAGCAAGCAAAGAGTAAAGAAGAAAGTCTATTAGCGACAAAATGTGAAATAGTACCTAAATATAAATAAATCATTTAAAAATAATTTTCCTCTGTATGTCCTTCAAGGTGTGGATTCTGGAGAGCTTGACCTACTATTAGCTTACAGTTTAAAAGGAGACTTCTCTTGCCAGTTGCTGGATGGTCAAGGGTTCAAAAGTTATTGACCAATGAGGAGGGCAATAGCACGAAACAGCTTCAGGTCCCATGACACTGTTTCAACAAAATGGATTCTTTTTGAGAAGCCCTAAGGATAATAAATTATATAGCAAAATACACTCATTAAAACCCTGTGGCTGAAAAGAAAGGACCAGAAAGTGCTGTAATGATGACAGGTCATGTTTTTACTGTATAATGAGCACAGGTCAGGTAGTGGTGTCTAATTTACTTGGAACACAGTTTTTTGCATATTGAGAACTCAATTTCTCCACCAGGCTAAATACATGACTCCAAAACCTCCTGACCATTTAATCCCAGTGAAGTCCCATCACACCAATTATGATTAATTTGAGGACAAGGTCAAGAAAATGAACATACAAACAAAAATCAAGCAGGCACCACTGCAGCTTTTCTGTGGTCTCTCTTGAAGAGAAAGGAGAAAAAAAGGGAAGGGCTACTCATGGACTAACAAAGTAAGCAATCATAAATGTTTAGGAAATTTCCTATGAGGCTTATATAAAGCTGCAAAAAGGAGAAACTGCTAACAGAGAGCACAATAAGGAGCTACTTGCTTTCCAATATCACAGTTTGAGCACTGGTGCATAAGTGGATTGGGATGCATTTGATCTTCAGAGCCAGGGCAGCTGGAAAAAAGATAAAGGCTGCAGTGGCTTTGCAGAGAGGGAACAGTTTGTGATGGCTTCACAGATCACTTTTCCAGGCATAAGTCAACTTACAAAATGCCATTTCCTAACCCTTACAGTACCTAATTAGCACTACAAAGCTTTTCAGGTTAGACAGGAGAAGAAAAGCAGAAAGACCTCATAACCTACTATCCTGGGATGAGAGTTTATATGACAGGGCTTTTGGCCCACAGAAAAGCATGGCCAAACTTTTCCTAGAAGGAGCCAACTTCATTTCTCAGACTTCAAAGCAGGTCACAAGGGAGAGGGTCCAAGAGAGCCTAAATAAAAGATAAAAACAAAAGAACCAGTCAAGGTTTTGTTAAGAAGACATGGCCTTTTTCATTTCTCCAAACTTAAGAAGTCTGTAATGTTTTTCATTCCCTCTCTTCATGCAGCTCAGGGTGCCTCGATCTTAGTCACAACCCCTGAAATAGGCCCCTACAGTTATTTTCTTTTTCATAGGATTTTCTATTTCTGTGGATGCACAGAAGCTCCCTTCAAGGAGCAACAAATACTATGGACCCTTTGAGTTTGTTTACATAAATTCCTTCTGCATCCATAATGCCAGGCAAGTTCATGAGAATCCTAAAATCCACTTACTTCACTCAATCAAAAAATTAGAATTATTAGTTTAAATATAGCTTTCCGGGTGAAGGCACATTAAATGCCAGACTAAAGAGTTTTATATTGACAGCAACAGCAGGATCTTAGTCCCTAGGGCTGGGTGTAGGAGTTCGGCAGCTCAAGACACTCAGACAGATGTCTTCTGCTTCCTGCCTTCAGTCATCCGAGTACCTCTGCTAGTTTGCTATTCCAGCCACCTGTCTTCTTTACTGATATGACAAGGCTTGCAAAAATGAAGCAACATAGAAGCATACTTTATCCATTTTCTCCAGGACTGGTTTTATCCTAATAAATAAAAAGACAGTTTGGTTTATTAAATCAGGGGTGTGAAATAAGACTAGACATCAGGGAAAATACAGAGAAGACATCTTACAGAGCCTGCGCAAGACAGAACAAATAATACATCCCAAACTGCAGCAAAATAATAACCTGAAATTTCAAAACTCAAAGGCATATTTGGATTTAATCTTCAGCATATGGACCTACATAAGGTCACTAAAGCAAGTATCACTACAGAAGATGCCTCTCCTGCAGCTTTTCTGCATGCAATTTACTTTTTTTTTTTTTTTTTTGATAGGGCATGTTTTTTTTCCAATTATTATGAACAGCATCAGGACTCCCTGTTACTTGCATGGTAGCTGTAACTCAGGTGATTTCAGTGGAGACAGAGCATGTAACCATGGTAATAAGTCCAGAGGTGCCTGTTACTTTTCTTGGCCTTATCCTGTCTGTATAGACATAAGAAGCAATGAATCTGTCATCAGTATTTACTCATCCCCCTCATGGTCACACCTCAATACCTCATAATCTTTAATGCACTTGCCCTCACTCTCTCTGAGCCAGTTTTAATGGATCTGTCTCAGAGGTGTGAACTCGAGGAGAGGATTGGACACAGGCTTGGTCGCCCTCTCATTACCTCTCTTTACCATTGTAAAGTAGAGAAATATATCACTTCAGACACCTGTAGCAGGTCAGGAAATCAAACCCAGTTCCCTCTCCCTGAAGCCAGGGTTATCCCCAAGCTCCATGTGCATGTTCTATGGCAGGAGGCTTCCCTAGATCATGGCCAGGCACAAGGATGGGGTTCTGAGTTTTTCTGAAGGAGAGAACCAGGATTCCCACCATACTTCCATCTTACTAATTCCCACAGGCCACCAGGTGCTGTGCAAAGGGAACAGCTGTCAAAAGGAAGCTGGCATCAGACAGCTCACGGGTATGTTTCTCCTCCTTTAGCACCTTCTCTCTTCCTTCTTGGTCTTTTCAGACAAAATTCTTTAAAGCTCTGCATGAAAAGTAAATAAGCAGCCCCAGCTCATTCTGTCTCCTAACAAAAGCTGTAAATACCACATTCCAAGTCATGCGTATTCTCTGACTTGAACTTTATGCTGAAGGAGTTGATATGCCTTGGCACTGCATCTCTAAGGCAGACCATGTGTGGTAATTAATACTTCTCTATTGACCACCTGGTCTGAGGAACCATTATATCCCCTGAAAGCAGTGCAGTAGTTATCTGTAATGATCCCATTACCAGGAAGTTATCCCAGTTTTAGACTCCAGACTTCAATATTTCTTGAAGAAAAACAAGTATAGAAAGGGAATTAAAAACGCCACTACCTCAATCAAACTCTGCTGCAGGCCAGCATAAATAGGAAAAAAAGAAAAAAGGATTATTCTCCACATACCTAAACTGTCTTATCTGGCTTCACTGTCTCAGTCCATCCTTAAGACTGCCACCAGCTGCTTCTCAAATGTGTTTGCCAAGTGATATGGTGAAGTTTCCACCAGAGTGGTCCAAATGCAGTACTGTTCCTGCAGAGGATGTTCTGCCAAGATTTTCCTTCCATTTCCATGCACATACTTCTCATCTCCTTCCTCTTCTGTCCTCAGTTTCACCCTGAGTTCTTTTATGGATAAATTTAAGCTCTCATCACTGATTCCACACGAGGCAACTGAACTGGGTTGAGGCAGACACGCTGAAAACACTTGGAGGACATGGATTTCCCTCCTGTACCTGCAAGGTCATTTCCTACACTCAGAGATCACTTCATTCTATTTATTTGTTAAACCAATAGCATTGTTTTGGACTTCCCTTGAGTGAGTGATATCCCCACAGGATCTCCAGCAGTCAGGCAAATCAGGGTATTCACATTTGCAGTCTACCACCTTAGCCATATCTCTTACTTCAGTAACTAAGTTAATGCCACATTTGCATGCTCTCAGCAAAATTTCCACATGAAAGCAGGCCTTTTTTTCCTTTTGCTCTTCTCTTTTGTTCTGGAGCCTGTGACGAAGATTGCAACAGGAGCAGTTGGCAGTGTGAAACATTCTTTCTGATGTCACAAATAGTAATGAGAATAAGGCAGGGGACTCATCAGGTCTTTTCATGACAATCTCAAGATTGGAATTGCACAGAGACAGGAACTACCACATCCACCATTCCCAAGCAGCAACATGTATTCATTGGTAGAGAGGCAAACATTTGTGCTGTCCTCTCAGCACTTTAGCAGTAAAAGTAAAGTACAGACAACTGCTGAATACAAATCCCAAAATACTACTTACCTACTAAATTAATCAAAATCCATTTATTTTAGAAATAATCTCAGAGAAAATGAATGCCTCACCTGTAGCCCCAGAGAGATGTTCTTTTGCTGTAAGGACACTTTGAAGATTTCTACTCAAGCAGATAATGACGTATATGAAGTACTGCACATGAGTATATTTGTCTAATCTGGTGGGTTCTTGGCTTGCTCATCTCCTTAGGACTCTTTTAGGACTTCAATCAGGAAATAATAAGTAACCCAAATCGATTCTGGCTTCACCCACCTTCAGTTTCTAAGCTTCTCATTTTCCTTGCAGTCTTGGTAAGCCAAAAAGGCAGGTTTGGTTACCACCTGAGCTGGGTGGAAACAGGAACCAAAAGGAAATGAAGAAATATTTATAGTTTATTTATGGATATTGGGGAGAGGGGGAGAGAAAGGAAAAAGTAGCATAAATCAACTAGCTATTGTGCAAAGCTGGCAAAAATTAGGGAAGAAATGGTAAAATGGCAGCCAGGAGAAAAGCACATATAGAAATCATACCCTGACTTACTGCAGCAAATGCAGATACATTCTTGTGCCCTCCGCTTAGAGACAGACATCTCCTGACACAATTTCTCTTGTTACTTTCAGCTAACCAAGTAATCTGCCAAACCAAAAGCATCATCCCCACCCCTATTATCTCATCATTCTCATTGCAGCAGCTGAACCTTTCAGGCAGAACTGAAAGTCCTAAATATAACTCAGGAAATCTTAGAAAATTTGATTACAGAATCTCCTCATTCTATTCAAATGTTGTAAATTACATGGTGTCTTTGTGAAAGGATGTGAGGAGCTGCCTCCACAGTCATTCAACAGCATCAGAGCTGGTCATGAGCCCTACACAATGATGTGGAAAAAGCACAGTAACAGCACCAAAGAGGAGGTAGACCACGGTTGTCGGAAAGATATTCCTATTTTATCCGACTAATGCCATAACATAGACTGACAGTGGTTGAAGTCTGTGTGCTAGGATTGAGCAAGTCAGACTTTCATTTTCAGCTCTATTGTGCACTCACATCATTGTATTCCTTTAGCTCGATTGTGTTTAATTATTTGTTCATACAACATGGCTTTATTATCTCCCTGGGAAGGAAGACTGGATTGTCAGTATATATGGCCACATTTCTGTTTGTTTCCATTAGGTGCTTATGCACTAAAACAACACAATAACGACAGCTTTCCCTTGACAATTGTTCTCCAACTTTACACAGAAAAGGGCTGGCTGACCACCACCTACAAATCTTACAATCTGTACTTATATTTACAGGAAACTCACATTCCATAGAAAGTAGTCATAAATACTCTGCTCAGAGTAAATGCAATCATCAGCAAATGGTACCACCAGTAGAATCTAATGCAGTGCATTATTATAATCTGTCCTGTTCACTGTAACCCACAATTCGTTTTATTCAGTTGTGCATTTTTTTCTTTCAGGCTGAGATCAAAAGATGGAAGAGGGAAATTGTTTTCATCTTTCATTAGAGATGTAGTAATAGAGTCTGTATCTTCTAATTCCTTCTTGGCTTACTTGCTGCAGGTATTGGTAGTCATTAGCTAAGGATGCAGCACCTAGCACCTGGAGCATGTGTGAAGTTTTGCTGCAGGGCTTTTCCTCTAGTAGCAGACTGTTAAAATCAGTTCTGCAGTTTCATTAGAGAGGTTATTGCAGGCAGAATTAAATCTACATTATACCTACTTCTACTGAAATCACACCTTTGTTTACTCTATAAATATGCTTTTCAAATGTGCATATTTATGGTCAATAAAGACTACCTCAGCAAGGCAACACAGATTGCCTTATCCCAACCCTTGGCCAGCCCAAGGATATTGCACAGCCCTTGCTTTCTTTTGAGATGATGTTGGAAATGCCATCCACTTGGTTTCAGAACAAGAAAGCTTTGCTAAGGGCAAAGGCCTATCCTTTACAGTGTACACATCTATCTTTCTCTTATTTTTCTAATCTTATATCTGAATTTGCTTTATCTGTTAAACCCAAGCTCAGCTGTGTTCTCACTTCATTAAAACCATCCAGCAATGTATCTGTAGCAATCAGGAGCTCATGCCATAGTGCTGCTTTTTGGAATTTGCACTCCAAAGTGCCCTTTATGTATTTTTTTCTTCAGAAGCTTTTGCTGCTTCTCTGGGTCCCTTAATGATGTGAACACTCTTCTTGGAGTCTGTCAACCAAAAGCACTTTTTGAGTGCCTGCATTCATTACCTGAGGAAAATAAGTTGTGCATGCAACAGTGGAGTCTTCTTAAGTGAATCCCTATGTTTCTTTGTCAGAATAGACTTCTTTAAAAGGTAAGATCTGGTGCAGCAAATCTATGTACTCTCCACTAATTTGTGGAGACACATTACTTAAGGCAGCAGTCTGGTGATCCTCATAAAATCAGGACAGCACTGTAAATAATATACATAATAGCACTTCCCATTAAAGTTGCAATTATCCTCTGGGTATCAACCACGTGTATTATTAGTCTGTACAGAACCATCAAGCAGTAAGGAAAGCATATGTCACATGGCAAAACTATCTCTAATGCACTCAGCTGCCTCCATCATCACTCAGTTTTGCCTCATTTCAGAAATATTTGCTCTCACATTGATATTTGGAGTCCTTAGCATAAGTAAATCCCAGTGAACATACTACTATGAATAGAATACTCCTCTACTTCTTCCCCTTTTTCATCTTCGTCTTTCCTATCCTCTCACACATGCTTACAGAATGTTTTATCCTATGGTCCTACTATTTGTCTAGATTGTTCCAATACCAAGCTGATGACAGATTGGGTGGGTTTTTTTGGTTTGTTTGTTTTTCCCAGGAAAAATATGTCCAACACCTGGGCACCATTAACTGGAATATCTGAAAAAAACTTAATTCTGTAAAAAAGTTATAGTCCTTTTGACTTGACTATTCCTTGCACACAGTACAACAGCAATGGGTGACTTTATGAAAATATTGTATCCCCTATCATCTACTTTATGCCCAGGAATGTGTTTTTTAACTTTAAGCTGGGTCCAAGAGTGGGGGGAATTCTTTATTCTTTCTGCAGGCTGTGTTCAAACACACATCCTCCTCTGTGTTCTCTCAGCTGTGCTGTGCAGCACAGAGAGGGAGTACATCTTTGCTTTTAGCTTGCTTCTTTTTTATTAGCTGAGGCAAGAAGTTTTCCTGGGACTACATACAGCAGGACTCTAAAATCCACCAGCTTTCTCTGCAGCAAGATTTTAATATCTAACATTCATTCTTTTTCCCATGCCTATGTGCACTCTGTGTGTTAAATAAACAGGTTTTTTTCAGTTTCTTCCAAGAAATTCCTTTTGTATCAGTGGTGGGAGGAGGGCACAATGAAACCTGCCTTCTTTAGAAGAGGGGATGCTCCATTCAGGACACTTCCTCCTAACTTGTCTCAAACCGAGACAATGGGGTAGACAGTCAGTCTGTCTCAGGGTAGAACACGTAAAACCAAAAGCAGTCTTCTCTTTATGTTTTCATCCTTAAACCAAAGGATGTAAACATCCTTCAACCAAAAGCAGTCTTCTCTTTATGCTTTCATAGCCCAGAGCCAATGGAAATGCAGAGCAGGCTGGGCATTTCTGCACTTTGTTGAAGTGAAAAGACCATCAACATCAGGAATATTAGTGGTGGCAGAACAAAATATTTTTAAGCAGTGTATGAAAAGAAAATTAGTCACCTAAATTACATTTTCAGCTGAGGGCCTAAGAGGCCAAATTTAGTAATTCACCTGAAATTGCCACACAAGTCAATGTTCCCTATTTTCTCATTGGAAGGGAAGGGTGCTGATTCTCCTTCTTGCCTGTGAGACTGACAAGCTCTGCTCTGTTCTGCCAGCACGTGGCAAAACTCTTTAGGGAACTTATGGAGATGCTCTCAAATGCCAACCCTTGCTTTAGAATCATGGAACGGTTTGGCTTGGAAGGGACCAAAAGAGTACCATCATTCCAGCCTCCTGGCCATGGGCAGGAGCATCTTCCTCTAGACCAGGTTGTTCAAAGCCCCATCCAACCTGGCGTTGAGCCTTTCAGGGACAGGGTATCCACAACTTCTCTGGGCATCTGGTTTTTCTGGGTGGTAGAGCTGTGCTCACACATACAAAGAAAACTATTAGATAGGACAAAAGAGCCATAGAGCCATAAGAAAACCCTGCAAATTTCTGTACACTCTTTAGTAATTTAATAGGAATACAGCCTACAAGCCTGATGTGCCCTGCTTGTCCCTGGGCGGTTATGGCAGTATGGAACGCAGCATAGAAAAACAGGGCTACATAACTGAATGGCCTTAACTCTGCTTTTCAGATATCATTCCATTCCCTTCTGGGAACACAGACCTTGTGGAAAGGACAGAAGACAGGTCTTGGGGCTCCTATGTCCAGCCTTAGCACAGAGAAGGTTCCTGGCTATTTTATTTATGCCTCTGTTTTCATGCATGGCTATGGCAAAAATAAGGCATTACATGAACATTAAGAGAAGAATTAAGTGTCAAATGAACAACTCTCAAGATGCAAGTTTGTTTCTCATAATCTTACAGTCAATCCCAGCTTTCCATCCCAGCCTGCTTTTAATTGCCTTATGTAGGGGTTCCCATGACTGTTACCTTTGCCTCTGCAGGTAGGAATCACACTGTATATCTTCTGTATATATATATATTCTGTATATCATACAGTCAAAAGTTTCTGAACATTTCTGGAGGCAAGAGAAACTCTGCAGACTTTGTGCTGCAGACACAGGCTAAAAGTATTTATGAATTACAGGACATTGTCCGAGACTGAAGAGAGGTGTACCTGAGGTAAAACATTAGGAATCAGCTGGGAAGTCGAGAAGGAAAGGAATTATTATTTCTACAAGAGAGTATTCAGCTGTACTTTTGATGGCATGTTAACTGGGATGCACATGAAGAGAAAATGTTTAAAGTAAGTATTTTTTCAGCTGTGAGGTGGTTTTCTTCCCTGTCAATGCAAATATTCAGAGGAAAAAACACAGATATTTTTGCAGACCTGTGTAACAAATGTGTAAGGCAGAAGGATTTCCTCACTGTGTCAGTTTATGAAGACGTAGAGAAGGTTGGAGGGATAATGGGAACAGACTCCATCCAACAGCTATAGATGCATGTCTGATTAGATTTATAATTCCCACTCCAAACTCAAATCTGAGTCTGTTTATAAACTAGTTCTTCTCCCCCATCCCTCTCTACATGATCAGGCCCTACAGCAATATAAAAGTCAAGGAATGGACAAGGGTAAATTATAAAAAGAGTTTCCATGGAGGACAAAATGCCTCAGGATGACAGAGCTGAGAATTCACTGTCTCATACCAGTGAGAATGAATTCTCTCATACCAGCTCCCTTACTGTGTCACCGAAATGTTGTTTGCTTGGTTTTAGGTTTAAAATGAAGGCAAGAAAAGAGTACTTCGCTGAAATTCTACACCATTCATGGAAGGAGTTCCATATAAGTGCCATGTTATTTTTCTGTTTTACAAGGGGAGACATAAAATATGTTGGACTTCTTTTTTTTTTTTTTTTTTTTTTTGGTGCATATCTCTGACCACAACTGTATGCTTTAGCTTTGCTCAAAGACATACTTTGAGCCTGTGCCCAAAGGTGCAAACCTTGATTCTGTACAGTGCAGGGAGATGGCATCCTTGAGACCCAAGAAAACTTTTAAGAAAAGAGGATAGAGAACTGGTCAGACTGGAAGACAGAGCCTCTAGGATCCAGGAAACTTTACCTCCCTCTGTACATCCCTCTGGCCTTAGGCACTCTGAAGTTGCAATATTTAAACCAACAGATATCTTCCACCTTTGTCTGCCCTTCCCCTCTAGACAATACATCCAGGCATGGCATTAATATTTGCCACAAATCTGTGATGAAAGGGAACTGGGTACATGAAAACTCCCAGGGGAGAAAAAAACCCAACCAAACAGTTCCACATCTTCCTGAATCCATTTCGCTCTGCAGTAGCAAAAAGCAGCTCAGCCACACAGCCGAAGATGGAAAACAGGAGCAAGGAATTTGTCCGCTGCTGCTGTCCCCAAACTGCAGACTGAGCAGCCTCAGTGATAATTTGCAGGACTCAGATACCCACTGGTGAGCTTAGCCAATACTAGCAGCAAAAAAAATGGAGAGAAGCCTCTAATAATTACTTGCTTGTTTCTAATAAATTATTTGTAAAATACCTGGGACTAAATATATTCAATTCTTCTTCTATTCAAAGACATTGTATCTGAAGACTTTCTGAATGGACTTTCTACAAGGGCATGTAGTGACAAGGTTTTGACTTTAAACTGGAAGAAGATAGGTTCGGTTTAGCATCCCAGTTGTCCATCAGTATGAATGAAATGGCAACTGCCTTTCCAACATAGTCCCTCATCAACTTCATCACCAGAACCAATTTAAAGGATCCTAAATTTATTCCTGCACTGTAGCTCTGCAGTTATAACTAATTCTTTTTGGAAAGGCTCTTTTTGAGCAAGCATTGTACAACATTTTCCTGTAAGATGATGAGGAGGCAGTTTTGCTAATGGCTTTTCACCTACTTTTCATTACTGTTGCTAAGAACAAAGTTCTAAAAGTAATACCCCTGATAAGAACAGGAGGAAGAGTGGGAGGGGGTGGCAGACATAAGTCTGTTTTTCCTCACCTTCATGAATATCTGCCATTCTTTCCATTACCTCATTGTCATCAGGGGTGCATATAGTGTCACCACGTGGCTGAAAAGAATTTCTGTTTCTCTTCCCACAAGTTTTTTAATTCCAAATTTCTACCTGATAGCTATAGCTGATGACAAAAAAAAAAAAAAAAAAAAAAAAAAAAAAAAAAATTTCTTTCCTTCTTAACTAA